>NW_013666451.1:5499-15383 GCF_000517525.1 Limulus polyphemus
GAACAAATTTACGGAAAATTAACTAACGAACGTAGACGTAACAGTATCATCACATTGTCTACGTAATGCCAAACAATGTCAAATGTTATTCTAATACATTCTGTTTCACCGTGGCTTTATATCAGCTGTGGTTATAATGTCACTTGCTGATCAGCATATTCAAAATCGTCTTAATATAAAGTATTCAGCACTCTGTATCCTTCAAAAAGCAGTAAATGATGATGTTTTTCAAATATTCAGAAAAGTACATTGTTAATAACAATTATTTTACACATTTTTATAGCTTTCAAGGAAGTATATATTTTTTGCATTTACTATTATAAACGTTTTTATGCCTTTTTATAAAGTAGTCTGTCCATAGCAACTATTTCACGTTTTTATAGTTTTCAATAAAGTAGTGTATGTTATGGTAGTGTGTATGGAGTTTATCTCACCTTAAAAGAAATGGATAACTGAGCCTAGATTGGCTCATTGTGAATCTGAGGTAGGTCTTAATCAGTTTCAGTTTGGAAGGGCACCTCCCACACATTGCAACATTCACACACATGGTGAGAAATTTCCTCAGCATAATGAAAAGATTAAGAAAAGATCCCTCAAATTCCCACTTCACAACATATTGAAGGATTTCATGTGCCTTCCAGTCCCCCATTTCCTTCCCAGTGGTTTTCTTATACATTTTGATATGTTGACGAAGACAGTGAACCTCCCTCTATAACTCACTGGCAATGATATTGTCATAAATCTGTGTAAGATGGTCGATTTTCATGGCAATGTTGCTGTCATTGGATGGGTCCATCAGATAACTGAGTGACATGAGAAACCAAAACTTAATGCTTATGTCACTCACCTTGTGTAGCTGATCCAACATTGCATACTGCTTCCATTTTATCTCATCATTTATTGTTAGACTTGTGTTCACTGTGTATATGCCGCTTTGTGGATATTCCCATTTGCTCAAAAAAAATGCCAACCTTGATTTTCGCCTCTTCTTTGATGTTATCCCACTCATTTTGGGACTGGCCCAAAAAAAGTCACGGCATTCACTGTAGTTGCAACAATGAACTCCAACCAAATGAAGAGAATGGTTTGTTCAGGGAATGAAGACAACCTTTGGATTGGTATCATTGATTCGCCATTGAATGCTAGCCATTGTAGTGGTATTGTCGTACCTCTGACCATGGAGGTTCATGAAGTCAAGGCCATCATCTTGCAGCTTGATAACGATTCGTTCTGTTAAAGCATCAGATGTATTGCCTTCCAGCTGCTTGAAATCGAGAAACAACTCGTTTACTTTCACTTCCCCACGTGAGATGTGGACATATCTTAGGATTCGAGACATCTGATCAGCATGATCTATTTTTGCTCCTCTTTCCAAGCAAATACACCTCACTTTCCATTTTATGGATGCCCTCTCATGATTCGGACTGTTCTTGTTCAAATACTCGAGAATTTAACTTCCTCCACTTGTTAACGCTTTCAGCATGGGCTTGGTCCCTAGGACCCACCTCGTAACCATTTTGTGCTTGTTATAGTTTTCATACTATACGTTTTAATTTAGTAAGCGTATGTTCACAAAATTTGGCAGATAATCTGTAAACTCTTTCTTCCCTAGGACCCACCTCGTAACCATTTTGTGCTTGTTATAGTTCTCATACTATACTTTTTGATTTAGTAAGCGTATGTTCACAAAATTTGGCAGATTATCTATAAACATTATAAGGCTATGATATGAAATATCAATTTTTTTACAAAGTCTTAAGGGTTGTTAAGCAATGTTTTTCTATTGTCTTTTTTCTTTTTGCATGTTGCCTATCCAACGTGCAAAGTAATTTTCATTTTAAGATTAAAAATGCGTTTATGCATCAGAAAATTTTCAAATTTCACATGCAATATTTTTATAATGTCGAGATAGTTATCAAACGTTTCTAAAGAAAAAACTTTATATTTTATCTGTTATTTTCAGTAATGAATCTCTGTATGGGTTTGGTCTGATCTTGTAATCACGTTTAAAAAATTAGTAAATATAAATTATGCCTTTTTCGTCCTAGAATGACTACAAATTATAACATAAAAACATAAATGTTTAGACTAACTAGCTTAAATCTCATAACATTATACATTTATCTTTATTATCTTGACCTTTCAGCCATGTCTGGTAAACAATACAGAAGTTACAATTACGCAGTGCACATGCACTCATGTTACTGTATCCAATAATATAAAACTAACCTTTAGTCTTTACAAAGTGACCTGTCTTGGCTATGTTTTAGTAGAATAGTATTTTGTAAAATACAGTCACATTTCAATTATTATATATATGATTATTACAATTATTATTATAGCTATATTTAGATTTCGCGCAAAGCTAGACGAGGGCTATATGCGCTAGCCGTCCCTAATTTAGTAGTGTAAGACTAGAGGGAAAGCAGCTAGTCATCACCGCCCATCGCCAACTCTTGGGCTACTCTTTTATCAACGAACAGTGGGATTGACCGTCACATTATATCGCACGGCTGAAAGGACAAGCATGTTTGGTGGGACGGGGATTCGAGCCCGCGACCCTCAGATTAACAGTGAAGCGCCTTAACCACCTGACCATGCTGAGCCTTATAATTATATATTATAATATATATATTATATATATATTATAATTTTTATAATGTCGAGATAGTTATCAAACGTTTCTTAAGAAAAATTTATATCTTATATGATATTTTCACTTACGAATCTCTGTACGGGTTCAGTAGATTTGACCGATCTTTTAACCACCATAAAAAAATAGGAAATAAATATAAATTATGCCTCTTTCATTCTAGAGTTAAAAACAGATTATAACATGAAAACATAAATGTTTAGACTAAATAGCTTAAATCTCATAACATTTTGTATTTATATATATATATATATATTGTTTTTATTATATTAACCTATTAGCCATGCGTGTCTGACAATACAGAAGTTACAATGACGCGGCGCATGTGCACTCATGTTACCGTATCCAATAATATAAAACTGATTTTTCGTCTTTAGAAAGTGACCTGTATTGGCTGTGTTTTAGTAGACTAGTATTTTGTGAAATACAGTCATATTTCAATTATTATACATAATATATGTATATACATTATTACTATTTCCAAACAAATTTTACACTTATTTTTCTTAAAACATAGAACAGTAAATACAGAAGTAAACTGAACAATTATCTCTTCTAGTTACGACCTTTGTACTCGTTTGCTGCTTGTCGTAGGTTACTAATATTTTTTTTTAGGTTTTATATATATTCAGTTGAAATAACCGAAGAATCATAAATTATTATATTGATACCATAGTATTCCACTATAATATATCAAGCTTAGTTATTAAGTTGTATTTGGTTCTAAAATAATATGAAATTTCGAGCAAACTAAAGACTCACTTTACCAGCTTGAAGATTTGTATTGAAAGAATGAGGTGATATCATAATACTTGAAAATGGCTGGGAAAGCCACTAGGGGACATTCTGAGCTTTTGATTGGTTATTCACATGTCATAGACCGAAATAAGTGTATATAAGGGAGCATTTCTGAAATTGGAAAGAGCTGAGCGGACCATTGTGTTTGATTCAGTACATGACCGGTATCTCAGTAAATAGAAAAGATGGGAGATTCTTATTTTATATTCTAGCTTGATGATATCAGTAATCTGAGTTCCTAATATGTACGAAACTATAAACTTTGTATTTTGACATCACAAACATTTAATTTGAACCAGTGCTGCATTCAACATACCACATGACACACAAAAATCAATGTTTATGTGTGTGTGTTATTTTAATATTTACTTTTGAATTAGGAAATTCAGTAATTTATAATACTAAAAGTTGAATTATAACCTTTAGTTTGATACTGAACTTATTGACATAAATTCATAAAATAGTAGTTCAATAAAATTCTGAATGCGAGTGAACAAACACGAAGTCATGGCTTTTGACTCATGACCTGTATGGAAAGGGTAAATCCCTCCTTGTCAAAGGAATTACTACCATGGTTGAAATGGCAGCAGCAGTAACAATAGAGTGTCCATTGAGGGTGAATATAGCAACCAGTGGTGTATAGTTTTCACCTATTCTCTAACTTTTTGAAAAACCACTCCCCAAACATACTGCAGTTCCCTGCATTTTTGGGAGAATGCTCATTTCTGTTCTAAACGCTCAGAGGGCCTTTCATTACCACATCTGCATCTTGAAATATATCAATTGAATTGGAATCTGGTTTAGATCTATAGCTCGATGTAACTCAGGTGGTTCATTTGCCTCAATGGTCTCCTACTTTGGTGTATCACTTCTTTCTTTTTCATGAATTCAGGTAAGGTCTCCCCAGTCTCTGGTCCATGATCGGACTTCTTTCTATCTACTCCATCTGAACCCCTTCTGGTTCTCTTGTTTTAGAGCCTAATAAAGGCACTTGTAGGCAACTTTGCTTAGACATAGTATACCATTTGCTCTTGGTAGAAATGATTCATCTGAAAAAAGTAGACGAGGAGGTGACAGAAAATCCTCTAATTCACTCTATCATCACAAGCTCTTTTTCCCCTCTGTACTCCCATACTCCTAATTCCTTCCTTTGCATTTATAAATATATAAAAAATATTATAAACCTAAGCAAAACAACCTAATCTACCTTATATATATGAAATAGCAACTTACCGAGACCTTAGTTGAAGATCTCTTGACCCCCAGTCAGGGTTGTGTACCATGCCACATCTAAACACCATTATTTTTACAGAAATAATGTAAAAATCTATGATTGAGTCATAGAGTCTGTCTCACATTCTGAATCTGTTCATTATATTTTACTTTATATATATTTATATTTTACATTATATATTAAGGAGTATAAATTCCTACACTGTATAACATGGTGATATTGTTCATATAATGATGTGAATTACCTGTATTATGGCCCAAATGTGGATAATATGTACACAGAGTAGGGAATGCAAAACATTACTTGTAAGACACCCACATTTGTTCATTATATTTTATTCATATTATGAATCATAAACTCTTTTTCTGTATATCATGATGCTACTGTGCATATAATGTTACGGTCAGATGGGTTACATAGGAGCACGTGGCCTGTGTGGGAGCATGGATGGATCAACTGATAATTACAAGCAAATGCATGTTTACCGATGTCGCTGACAGATGACAGCATTTACATGGCTTGGTGGCCCATTTTCCAGCAGTTTGGTTCACAGAAATTGTGATACTCGAAGGAAAAATATTTTGGTACTTGTGACAAAACTGTGATTTTTGTACCTATTAGTATTAATTTTACAATCACATTTCCGTGGTTATAGCATCAAAAGGGTTAAGTAACTGTTGTTGGCAGCAAATTTGCTACCTCCAAAATGTGCAGCCACCCCGTTACAACACCACTGTAATGATATAATTTTTCACTATAGAATAATCTAAGGTTATCAATATTTTGACTTCCATTGAATTTAATAAAGAATCTGGAATTCATGACATATGTTTTAATCTTGAATAAAAACAAATAACCGTGTGTCAGTAAATCCACAATTTTCCAGGTACAATTGAGCAAGAAATTATTAGCAACCAACTAGGCTAGAAGATTGTATGATAATAAAATACCAACCACACCAAAAGGTGGGGACAACTGATCTTCCTTGCTTTCCCATAATCTTGCCTATGCTTGTTTAGTTACAAATTAATCTTTCAGGGGTGCACCATGGATAGATCAGTTTTCTTCACCCTGTACTATGCATGGGCACCTTTCTTTTAAAAGAGGGAAAGGGGAAATATAACTGTGGGTGGAGTGAGACGAAAAATGTTTTTTATAAGACACTCTGAAAAAATATAATATTTACTGTTTGATTTCTATTAAGTTATTGTTTTTGTAACTGTAAGGCCACAAAATCAGGTAGGCATTTGAACACGAAAATGTTCAAAAAGTATTCACTGAGAATTTATTAATTATAAATACGTGTATGACCAAATGGCAGAACCAACTCCATTGGTATCTCTGCACAGTGCTACACAGGGTTGAGTACATTATATTATAATGATTTTTGAACAACACTGCATCACTATAGTCCATGTCGTTATGTCCGGTTATGCTCTATCTGATAACCATGCATCTCGATTATAGCTTACAGTGTAGTTTCTATTGATAAAGGTTCTATCAAGTGAGTCATTCATTTCTTAGTTGATGTGTAAAAGATGCATGTAATTCAAATATAAGTGTAACATTTTGCTGGACAGGGATGTCTGAAGTCTTTCTAGGTTTGAGAAACTTTTCAGCTGAAGCAGATAAGAGCAGGACATTTATAAGCACATTTCTTGTTTCAATATATTTGTTGATTGATGAAAAACAGATCTTTCAAACCAGCTTTCAATATATCATGTCAAATTGAAAATTATTAATGTGTCGCCCGTTTAATTTCTACATTTTTTACGGTCATTCATAGAAATTATAATGTGGGTAAATTATTTACATTGAACGAATGTGATTTTATATTATTAGCTAGTAGTACACTAATTTTGATATAGAAGTTGAACATTACTGAACGTTAGTTTAAGCATAAAATAACAAAGTTACAAGTTTTTAAGTAATTATAGTTGGTTTTTGTTTTTTTTTAATTTCGCGCAAAGATACACGAGGGCTATCTGCGCTAGCCGTCCCTAATTTAGCAGTGTAAGACTAGAGGGAAGGCCACCCACCGCCAAACTCTTGGGCTACTCTTTTACCAACGTATAGTGGGATTGACCGTCACATTATAAAGCCTCCGCGGCTGAAAAGGCGAGTATGTTTGGTGGGACGGGGATTGGGACCCGTATATTGCGAGTCGAGCTCCCTAACCACCTGGCCATGCCGGGTCGTAACTATAGTTAACTGCACTAAATCAGGCTTCTGTGATTTTGAAATGCAACTGTCTTACTGTATTTACTACTGCTTAATCAAAGACAAATATAAAAGATTAATTAGAGATGTAGTTAAACTCGCTCATGGGCCATGGCCCACTGGACCTCTAACCTTTGAATTTAATTTTTAATAACAGTCTAATTCTCCATTTCACACCTTTAATTGAAAAATATTTTTGGAAATTATGAAATAGAAACGTACTAAAGTAATTATTACCATATATGTCTCTAGTTAATCCTTTTTTTTTTTTGAGCCGAGTTGTATTTACTGTCTGTCGAACTTTTTGTTCATCTTTTGTTTGTTTGCAATTATTATTACTAATGGGACCAATGTACTTTCTACAGAGCTTTATCGTCATTGTTGGTGTGACGATCTTTAAAGGCCAGGAAAGTATTGGTGTTCTCATAAATGTAGTTGCAGTCATTTTAGATATTGATATGTTTGTGGTATATCTACTACATGAAAATGTTGTCACAAGAGTAGTAATTAGCCTAGTTATCTCAGTACAAATAGAAGATGAACTGCTTTCCACTATGCAAGAAGATACATGAGACCATATAAAGTCTCTAATAGACAGAACTGATCACTTCCAAGACCACTTGCACAGTGGAAGAAGATGTATCAACATCTTTTTGTACTGGTATCATAAGTACAGTCGTACTTATAGTAGGAATGGTTCGGATGTGCAATAAAAATTAAAATCTCAAATGCACTGCACGCAGCATGTAAACAAAACTTTATAAGCACTTTATACTCACTGTTATGTAGTAACAAACCACCTGCAGAGTAACAAGCCACCAAAGCACTTGAGAAAGTCAGTAGAGTAAATACAAAACTTTCACAAAACCATAAATTTGTCTATCTGACTGAGTAACGTTGTTGGAAATGCATAACTCTCTTCTGCCTTCACCCTATGCAAATCTAAATGCATATTATTCAATTATGCTAACTTGGGTAAAAGCATTTTTCTCAGTTATATTTATAACCTTGGTTAAAACAAGTACTAACAATACACTAGTAGCCATATTCTGTGGTAATGAGCATGCTCTGTGAGTTGCTAAGTAATAACCCGCCCTAATATCACGTGTGGGTGCAGGATAGCTTATGCACTGCATCTGCAACTTTATCAGCTAAATAAAAGAAACGCGGACTATGTGGGTTCTCTAGATCTAGGTTGTAACTATATCTAACCTTTAAAAAACAAGTTTTCAGTCCTACATACCTGACTCAAAAGTTCTGTGTCAGACAAAGTAATTCTATTGTTCCGACAGCGGGGGTCACGTGACGAGTATTCTAGAAGATTCGCTAGTGTGTTACGACAGCGGGGTCACGTGACGAATATTCTAGGAGATTCGCTAGTGTGTTGCAACAGCGTTGCGTCAAATGACGCTGGTAGCACGTGTTGAGAGTCTTAGAAGTTTCTAGAACAGGCAGTATTATCGTATATAAGTGTGCTAGACAATGAGAGAGACAGATGCAGTCGAAGCAATAGTGGAGACAAAGACAGAGACGTAGCGGAGACGAAGCAGGCAGAGAGAAAGAAAGACAGCGGTTACGGTCGGCGGGAACTGAGGATAGCAGACACAGAGATCGGTACTATAGTTTGCGGGGACAGACAACTAAGTCTAAGTGCGATAGAAAGTGAGTGAATTGTTGTGAACTATAGTGAGTGTAACTGTGAAAATTAAGTACATTACAAAGTTGTATTGAGGAAGAATAAACAAGTTTTATAAAGAAAGGACTTGTATCTTGTAAGAATTAACAAGCAAACATACAGAGACGTAACAAATTGGTGTCAGAAGTGGGATGAAAAAAAATGGAAACGAGAGGCGGAAAATCAAACTACAGTTTAGCAGACTTGATGACAGCAATACAAGAGCAACAAAAGAAACAAGAAGAGAGAAAACAGCAGCTGCAAGAAAACCTGAAACAGTGGCAGCTCGAACAGCAAAATGACTTCTAACGGGACTGAATATGTCTGCATTAGGGTTTAGCTGCGGGCTCTGTAAGGGGCTTGCCATTGTCTGGGGCTGATTAAGTCGATGGTCAATGTATCCTCCTTGTGTAAAAGATAATAAATAGTCCTCTAACGTATCTAATTCGCTTTTAAATTTACTAATGTTTTCCATTTGTACTTCTTGTTTCCTTTCTTGTTCCAGTTGCCACTGCTGTAGTATCTCTTCTTGTTTCTTTTCTCGTTCTTCTTGTTTATTTTCTTTCTCCTCTAACAACTGCTGTAATCTCTCTTCTTGTTTATTTCGTTGTTCGAGCTGCCACTGCTGCAGGTTTTCTTGCAACTGCTGTTGTCTCTCTTCTTGTTTACATCCCAGATAATGAATGTCAGTAATAGGAGTGATCCAGTGCGAAGGAAGCCACAGGAATTCGATGGGAAGGCACCGTGGGACGCATATAGAGCCCAATTCGAGCTACTGGCAGAGATGAATGGATGGACAGAGGAGCATAAAGCTGTATATCTGGCAACGAATTTGAAGAGACAACCACCGGATATACTTGGACAGTTGTCAGCAGACGACAGGCACAACTACAGAGCACTGGTAGAGGCTCTAGAACTCAGGTACGGAACCCAAAATCAGTCGGAAGTCTACAGGGTTAGGTTTAGGACGAGAATCCGTGCTAAAGGGGAGAGCCTGCAAGAGCTGGCACAGGACTTGGAAAGCATGGCACACAAGGCCTACCCAACTGCACCACCGATCTCCTCAAGTTGTTGCTGAGGGGTCAGTTCGTAGACGCCTTGGACAGTCCCCAACTTAAGATACAAGTGAAGCAAGCACACCCCAGGGTGCAATGGCCAGAGCTCTCGAATATGAATCCTACGTTAAGTCCCGCACAGAGGTACCAAGGTTGGTAAAGTCATCTGGATTCAAGGCCAGAAAAGGTCAGTTTCAGACAAGTTTCTTGGGACTCTGTACTTATTACTGGAAAATTGTGAAGGACTTT
>NW_013666451.1:16171-33521 GCF_000517525.1 Limulus polyphemus
CACGCCCTCTAGTTTCTAGAACTATCCCGTACCTTGGCGAATGCTCTAGTATTTACTAGATAGGGTAGGCTGGTATATATAAGAGGGTGACAACGTGACCCAATAATGTGTGTGTAGATAGTGTGTAATTGAACTGCAGTCAGAAGTATTATTGACGTTCGTTGATATAGCGTTTGTTTTTGCGCGATTGTTGAAAATAAGTGTATCGTAAAGTTGTATTCGGAAAGAATAAACCAGTTTTATTAAGTAAGGACTTGTGTCGCTAAAGTTTCGTGTTATATTTGTGTACTAGATTTGTTTATATTGTTACGTCTCTGGTCGTTCGTTTGTTAATTTTCCGTGGAAATTCTTTCCGAGAAACTTCAGCGATACAAGTCCTTTCTTAAATAAAACTAGTTTATTCTTTCAGAAAACAACTTTGTAATACACTTAATTTCCATAGTCACTTTAACTTGAACACATGCTATAATTCACAACGATTTACACGGTTTACTTACGGCTTGACTCTATTATCCGTCTCTATCTCCCTCTCTGCTATTCAATTATTTATGCCGTCACTTCTCGCTGGTCTTATATATACAAAATAGAGGGCGTCTAGCAAACACTCGAGCCTTCAGGAACGTTGAGATACTCATAAGTGTTACCAGCGTCGCGTGACTTCCGTAACAATATATTATGTACATATTTTTGTTGTAATTACAAATATTGTTTGTTTGTTTTGTAACCATAGATTAATGATGATGGAATTATGATGATTCCAAAACGTCTAATAAATGCTTTCTTTATTACATTCATGTTTTGTTTTATCGTTAAGCTACATTTTCCGAAAAATGAGTCGATTACTAGATATGATCAATTAGGTAAAATTGTTGGGACCTTGTGCCACACACTATGTCAGTATGTGTTAGGTTGATACAAAATAAAAAGCCTCTTTAGTGGTAGTTTGTGTCAGGCAAAAATAGGTTTATAATCTGTTTTTTCACACCACTGATTTAAAATATGCAACGGACTAATGAAGAAAATGCATTTTAATTACATCAAGCATGATTTTAATCATTTGTTAAGTTTCAAAAGCAGCTTATGCATTTTATCTCAGTGCATTAAAGCACTGTTCATATTATAATAATAAAAGACCAAGAAACGATATTATGAACAGTTTAATTATCATTTATTATAATTAAATCGTTTTGTTACCATTATGTTATTTAATCATTCAACCATTTTTTAGCAGTGATGTAGGAGTAAATGGGATAATAGCTCCAAGGCAAAATAATCGAAATAATATAACACAAGTTTTTGTAGAAAAAGGAAAATAACAATGCTAATGTTAAAATAATATCAAACAATTATAGTAAATAATAATAACTCAATTGTATTTTTGATCTTCGCAATCGATTTATATTGAGTATTGTTACAACAGCAGAAGTCACGTGACGCTGGGATCATGTGCGCTGGAATTTCTCGAATTATCGGGGAACCCTGCGGATGTCTTAGTGTTTGCTAGATGCCTTCTTTTTTGGCATATAAGCCTGGCAGAGAAGCCAGCGATAGATAGATAATTAAAGAAGTGAACAGTAGTGACTGTAAGTAAAGTGTGTGAATCACTGTGATTTAGAGCGTGTATTATAAAAGTTGTTAAGTTTAAAGTACCGAGAAACGTACTGACTGTGGAATTACTGTGTACTAAAAGTTTGTATCAAGAAAGAATAAACTGGTTTAATTAAGAAAGGACTTGTATCACTGAAGTTCCTCGGAAAGAATTTATACCGGAAATTAACAAATAAGCAGATACACAACAGTATCTTTCATCTCCATAAGGTTTTGAAAAAATTCTAGTGAAATTGTTTTAACTAGTATAATAATACATCATTTGCCTTTACTACAACAGTATAGAGAGTTATGTTATATAATGCCTTATATTGTCAAAGTTTTATTTACTGAATGGAAGTTTGTATGATATTTTATTACAATAAGACTGAGTATAATTTTAAATACATATTTCTTTACTGGCCTAATATGGATCCCCATTAGCAAAACATAATAGTGTCTTCACCACACACACATTCCATACCACATATTGCTGTCAACAAGGGCTTGCATTCAATACCATAGCTCATCTATATAATTGATATTTTGTAAATAACACATATGAATAGGGTTTTAATTGAAGCTTTGTTTGTTGCATGCTCAGTCAACCTGATAATTCATTAGTACTGTTGCAAACTTCGAAAGAAAATACTGTTGTAACATATTATATCATTTGGCAGGTTCTTTTGGATTACTTGAGAAAAATGCAAAACAATGGATGACACTGACTTGGACTGCCTGCCTTTGTGAATTCTGTAAACCACATAACTGATTACTTTCAGTACAATGTATGGCCTTTCCCCATACCCATTCTTTCAATGAGAGTTGTTCAGCTATGCCATGTCACCTTGATGACATCCAGTCTTATCAGCATTAGCATTATTGTGACTTTTTATTTTATCACAAGCCAAGTTAAGTCTTTTCTGGGTAAAATCATATGTGACATCTTTATTCCTCAGATTTTTGAGGGGTCTTTCAATCATCCTTCCTTCAGAACATGCCACTATTCCTAATAACTCCTTGTATTAGTATTTCACTTCTTGGTGGTACAATGACCACTTGAACTTGAACCTGAAATGCACAGGGATTTCCTGGTCATTGACTGTGAAGCTGTTAAAAGCTAGCCAAACCTTGCATTTATATCATTGCATGAAGTCACTTCCCAATATGCACTCTTCCTTGATGTCAGTTACTCACAAATCATGAGTTGAAGAGAAGCTTCCTCAGTAAGGGTAATTTCAACTTTCCTCTTTATGGAATTCTGTGTCTGGTTGCTGTTCACATAAATACACTTTCTTCCTTTATTTCTGGAGGCAATTTCTCATCTTCCATTATCAAATTTGATTGAACTATTGAATCTAGAACCAGTGTCGATCAACAAACTGCAAGGTTTTCCATCAATATCTCCATGTGCTTCTGTATGATTTCCCTTAAACACTGAATTTTTAATATCATTTTAGGCAGATGAAATACTCCCAGCTGATGAACCTGTCCTGGGCTCTGTGATACATCCTCGGGGTATTGTCTCCTTGGCTTAACAGTTGTTGATTCCTTACAGTCTTGGCTGTAATAGCCATCTTTCCCTTAACTACAGTAGTTCTCTCTTTTTTTTTTCTTCAATATTTTTTAGGAATTCTTATTCCTAACAGGCTTTAATCTACAGTTCTTTCCAATATATCCTTTCAAGTTACACTTGAAATACCTATTGGCTTATGGTTTATTTCCTCCATTCTGTGTAACTAGTTGTAAATATCTTAAAATTAAATTACTGCCATGGATTGGATTGGATCCAACCTAATTTCCATATACTCTTCAGTTATGCCACCTATAAGTTTGTCAAATGCCAATGAATACATCATTTAACAAGGAGCATCTGGGTAAAATAATTGGGCAAGCCTTTCCAAATCTTCCACATGTTTAGCTAAGGTCTCTTCTTTTCACTATACGCTGACCCAGAACTTTTCTCTGGATGCTTCCTAGTAGTGTTTCATCCTAAATCTGTTGGATAAGACAGCTATCAATGTTTAATAGCTGTTACAGCCCTCTGCTGGAATATTACTTAATGGCATTAAAACTGGTTTTTAAATGGGCAGAAAGATGAATAGCTTGTTGTTCACTGTTTCACCTATTCACTCTGGCAATTATTTTGAACTGAGCCTTCCATACCTTCTATTATACATTTCTATTCTAGTCCATTTGTTTTTTAAATGGCCAGCTAAACTCTGGAACTGGATTTGGTAGTGGCATGGCTGGAGTAGTCCAGGAAGGTCCTGCAGTCAGATGTGGCACAGCAGTAATGGTAGACCATAATGTTCTTATAAAGGATGTTTTAAGACTGTACTCTTGGGCAGAGGTGTGGCTGGCTTGACCTTTGCATTCACTAGTTCTTTTGCCAAATATTTTATTTTCTCATTGATTTCTTTTTTACTTTTTCATTTTGTCATTACACCCTTTTTTCAATCTTGTTGTTGTAATCACTCTATACATCTCCAGTAGCTTCATTCCTCTTGTCTTCAGTCATATCTGTTTTTGTTGTTAATTCTTTAAATATTATGTCTCCTTCTTTTAACTCCTTTTTATAAATTTCTTTCTTCTTGGTTTATTTTAATTTTCTTATAGTTTTTTTTTTAATTTTCTGTCATGTTCTTTCTTTAATTTTCTATAGACTTCTTGATATTCTTTTAATTGCATAATCATTTTCAGTGAAGTTTTTGTCTTTTGTGATTTGATTATTATCTTAAAATTATTCAAAGTTCAATGTTATTTTCACATTACTAATCCAACTCCTGACATCATTGGGCAAGTTCTTTTGGATTACTTGGTAAAAGTATTAATACAAAGTTCAGTACACGTAACTGTAACAATTTTGAGTATTTCTCCTATAAATGATTGCTACAGGCTAGTTTCACTTTCACACAGTTTTTAAGATCATAGAATCCTGCACCCAATAGCAGATATTTGAATTAAAATATTGAAACCAAAACTTACAACACACTTATTTTCTTAGAAATCATAGTTAATGCAGATTTACATAATTTGTTTATCATACTGTTGTAATGTGTTTTAGTTTTGAACAGGTTCTGTTGAATTGTTTGTTGAAAATAATGTAAAGTCTGGTCCATGGTTCATGTAACAATGATGAAAAAATTAATTTTTTAATACCATTTCTACAGGCTTCGTTCACTTCGACACAAGTTGTAGATCTTACTTCTCAAATAATGATTCAATCGATGTGCTCGCTAATGGTATTGATTTATGGATGTATGAATTTTTTTTTAATTTTCATTTATTCAGTTTATATGCAGTTTTATCATAAAACATAATCCAGAAAGTTTTGAGATTGCCTTGTTCTTGTTCTTTTATTTTTTGTTTGGTAAATGTCTATTCTGCCCAAGAGGTTATATCATCTGGGTTTGAAGGAATAAACTGTATTTATATTGTGTGCTAGCAGAGTTAATGTTGTCTAAATGGAACAGTTGACCAGTGTTGTGAGAGAACAAAGGTCACAAAGAGATGCTGGCCAAAGAAACCAGTTTTACCTTTTGAATTCAGAATCCTTTCTTGGTTTAGTTCTATTACTAAGAGATCATTGAGTAAAGACCTACAACAAGAGTATTGTGTTTAGTTCTACAGAGATTAATCCCGAGAGAAGAAAAGCTATGAGACTAAGTAGAAGTGACTATCTTTTTATATGCACAAGTATGTCAAATAATAACAATTGTTAATGTTTTCATTTTTACCAACTTTTTTCCAGTACCATTATTTTACAATGCAAGAAAGACTCAGTTAAATTATCCAATTCAGAATCACTCTTCTTATTTTCTGAACAAATCTCTAGTAATTAGAGGATCTGTCTATCTGATACTTATTGGCAAATCAGTAGTTGAAGATACTACATACATATATGTGATAATTCTCACCGAATAACTTTTCTGACACTGAATTGATCTCTCTTACTAACTACTAACAATTATCATTAATTTCACTAATTTATTACTCATATTTATAAATGATGTACCCTTATCCCTAGATATTAGAGGAAGGTTCTTGATTATTATATCATCATCATGAACTTCTTAGGTATTCTAGGTCTATCTTTATGAGCTTTCTAGATCTAGCATCACCATCCTGATTAGCTTTTCCCTTTAGCAAACAATTAAATTATAACATTGGAAGTATAGCTTACAACAATAGGTTTTAAATCAGAGGTGTGTAATATTAGCATTTCATTCATATCTTTTTGTCCATTGTTAGTATTTCTGGCTTTTTTTTTGGCTGTCATTAATAACTGGTGAGGAAGCCTTTCATTCACTACCAGAACTTTTCAGAAATTTGAAGCATTACATTTCCATTTTTATTAATCAGAAAATTCTTATTATAACAAAAATTATATGTGAAATGATATCATGCAGTTCAAGAAACATATTGCAATTACATTATTTTTTTTTTAATGAAATAGGTTAATAACAGGAATGTTAGAGGCAAGTGGGAATTTTGTTTACTAAGCAATACAATTTTAAATTTATCTACGAAAATCCATAGCCGAATCAAATGTTACATAGTTTGTCAAAAGTAATTATCCACATTTCTGAAGTATACTTCTGATTTTCTGTCCTACCTAGAGTTTTATAGAAATAAGGAACTTTTAATTATAAGATAACTCTTAACATAGTAAAATATTAATGCTTCCCTGCTACTTGTATAATTTCTGTAAATAATGTTTTTATAAATAGCTCTTTAAGATATCCTATTTCCATTCTTTTTCTGCAGAACATTGTTATCCTGACAGGGAGTTTGATTGTGATGATGGAACTTGTATAGACAAGTCTCTGAAATGTAATGGTCACTTTAATTGTAGATACCGTTATGACGAAGAAGATACTATATGTGTTGAAGGTAAGTGTGGAATGAGGGATACTACAACTTTTCAAAACAAGGTATTAGATTCTCCGTGTCACATTTTAATAACTAAAAACTAAACTAAGCATCTTGTTTAACTTTTTTTTTCAACACTAAACATGTCCATAGTACGTTGGGCTACAAAGTACAATGACAAAATGATAAAGGGAAGTTTTGACAATATTTACAGTTAGTTGTCTTCCTTAGTATGTTTCCTAGCTCTTTAATAACACATTTATAAGAAGTTTAAAAATAGCATAGATTTAGCAACCACAACAACGAAAGTAACCATGACATTGTTCTTTATTTGTTTCATATAGGCACTGGCATTGGTTAACTCTTGATTCCCATTTAAATAAGGCAACATTTACTTTGATTTAATTGTCAGTTTGTGAGAAATGAAAAACAAAAACTACTGATTGTTTTTAATGTCATCAGTTGTATATACAAACTGGGAAACTTACTAGGCAAAGTTAGTGTCGTTCCATAGTTATAGGTAAATGTAATTTAACACAGCTATTTTTTTTTTACATATAAAAGCAAACCTACTTTGTGTAAAAAATGCAATACTATTAGGAGGTTCTATTAGTAGAGTCATGCTATAAATCATTGGCTAAAAATTAAATGTTGTTTTATCTGGATCAAACATTGAAGGTAAGACATCATTCTAACTGGAAAGACCAAAGATTAATTCACATGCTGGATCACTGAAAAAAACAGTAACCTTGAGGTGCCTGACCTAAAAGGAATTATTGGATCACATGAAGAGTGAAAAGAGAATGTTTGTACCAAAATAGATTATATCATAGCAGGAAAGTGAAAACGAGTGTGGCACACTTCCAGTACATATTGGAGATTAAGTTACTATACTTGTGATATGCAAACATATCATATATTTTCTACCTGCTTTAGTGATATAGAAATTTTTAAAATTCTTGTCTATTTAGTTTGCAGTTTTAGCATAAATATGTGGTCAAGAAAGTCATTCAGGTTGCCTTATTCTAGTTGCCTTGTTTCTTTGTTCTCTATAGTAAAGATAATGTCTATTCTGCTCGAGAGGATATTGCAGTAACATATAGCATCCAGGTTGAAAGGATTTGTGACTGTAATATCCTTTGCTGGCTAAACTGACAACGTCTGAATGCCTCAGGTGACAAATGCTTGAAAGAACAAAGATCACGAGGAGATGTTGTTGACATGCTGTCTTGTTTCAACTTTACTTGGTTTTCATTGCGACTAGTTCAACAGAAACTCATCTTGAGGGATGAAGAGCTCATGAGCTAGTCACTGATCCAGTAAAGGCAATCATTCACTTGTCTACATTGATTTTTTTATTGTTATACCTAAATAAAGATTGTTTTCACTCACCATCAAATGTATCCAATCCATTTATTTCCCATGCAACTTAAAACTCAGTCAAGTTATAAAACACAGATTGCTGTTATTAGCTGGTCTATTTATCTGATAACTGTAGGGAAATCAGTTTATCTGAAAATACCACAATTAGATAGGAAGGAGAAATTTTGATGTCATGACCAGGATTTATTGGGAAGTTTCTGTTTTTGTTAACATGTGTAGTGGATCTTGTTTTGAAAACAGTTTAAAGGAACATTTTTACTGACAGAATGGCTTATTGTAGACATAGAAGTACTCACCAAGACCAAGAAGGAGAGTTTAAGAAAGCATCGACTGAAGGATGAAAACATGGCTTCACACCTGTCAAGTCCAAGACTAATTGGGGAGACTCCCAGGCTATTGCCAGACAGAGTAACTTAGCCCCAGCTCTGGTCCAGACCACAGTAAATATGTTGAGGAGGACTAATATGTCACTGGTGAATGAACTCTGCCAGTTAGAATTGTTTCCCTGGCAGGTGAGATAGTGGACACCTGTGGATAGAAAATATGAATGAAAATAAGTGACGTTATTTGCTTTCCAAGCTATCAAATGATTCAACTAAAATGTATGTACTACACTGTGTGATTTTTGTTTGATTATTACACTTAAGACAGTCACCAATCTGTACAATCGTGGACTAGAAGGGGCTATTATTCCTTATTTTTCAAGTTATCAAGTGGTATCAATGCGATGTATGAATCTGTAAAATCTTCACTCAGTTTTCAACAGTTAGAAAGATTGTGTGATTGAACAATATTAGTGATTGAAAAAGTGTATTGACATTTGCTTTCAGAGCCATTGAGTAATGTTTTTGATGTAAAACATTGTCCTAAATTTTGAGAAAATCACACACAAATCTAGTTGATTGGTAAGAACTCTATGGAGATGCCAACCTGTACTTACTACACTTTCACATCTATTTACCTGGAAATTATGCTGGTACTACAAGCTACAAGGGAATTGTGTTTCCCTTGAAAATTACAACAATAAGAAGCAAGGGCATGGAAACAAAGGATTTAATCTTGTCTTTATGAATTAATGAGTATGAGGTTAACTATGGTAAAACACATGGAAAGTATTGTTGGAAAATACTGTGTATCTGTTATTTTTGCTAATGCTAATAAGAGAGAATATTTTAATTTTGACATTGAAATGTGTGGCAGTGTATTTTCATGGAAGAGATAAAAGTAACAAAGGCCCAACTATGGCTAGAGAAAAACAATTTTATGTGATGTATTCAGAACACAGTTTTATCTGTTGTTTCTCATGTCATAGTGCAGGAAATATTTTGACTTGATCAAGTTGAAATATTCATGAACAGATGAAATTATTAGTAAATGAAATTCACAAAATGTAACTCGGGTATCATAACAAGTATATGCACTTTTTTGTACCCAGAGTTTTATTTGGTTGTAATATGCACTTTTTGTGCCCAGAGTTTTATTTGGTTGTAATAGGAATATTTCCAGTCATACAGGTTGGAATATTTTAAATAAGTAAACAGTTTTATTGAATATTTTCTTAATGTTATTTCAGTATAAGATGCAGTATTAAAGCATGAAAATGCAGGTTGTATATACACTATAGGTGAGGCAGAAAGTAACATCCATATGATAACATTTCATAATTGTCTGAAAATTGTAAACTAGTAAACATAAAGACGTTCCTCAGGAAAGAGAGTGAAAACACTGGCAAAAATAAATGGTCAAAAATGAGGTTGGCATCGCCTAACTTATGACATCTCAACTGTGTAGGACTTGAGTAGTTTCTACTTCCATTTTTTCCTACCGGGCTCTGTTTATGTGGCAACCAAACAGTAGGTTAGGGATGAGGCTGGGTCAGAGAGTTTGGTATGCGTGTTCATTTTATCTGGCAGGGCTAATAGAAGGCAGCATGGCTACAAGGTAGTGGTTGAGTGAAAACCCAGGGAAGCATGGGGATTGGGAAGTCCTCAGATTCTCTGGGCATATGATCTACAGTGAGGATTGGCATGAGTACACATTAAGCCTGTAGACATGTCGCTTGATCAATACCTAGTTCACAGTTGTAACCATCCATTTTGACCACCCTTAACCTATACACTTAGCCGAATTTTTAACTAATGGAATTCACCTCACCTTACACTGAAATTTGGACTTTAGTACGAAGGATTGAATTCTGATGTTTATGGATATCTTGTTGTTGACCTGGCCAGTGGTGTTTCCATTCCTTGTTGCTGAGTAATTCCAAAACATTTTCTGTTGCTTGATAGATCAAAAGCACAATTGAAGATCATCATGAGGAGATGCTAGCTTGGCTGATGCTGAAGACATTGGCCAAATGAGCCCATCTAATGGTCAGCTTTCTCTTCACTTGATTGGTGAAGTAGATGCAAGACATTGAGCTTCAGGTTCATCAACAGTGGACAGTTGCATCAATGTCTACTGAGAAACACCATCATCAGGAAGCTATAATGCCATTTCCCAGTGAATCATGTAACTATATATATATATATATTTACTTCAGTGAAAGATAGAATGTTCTGATGTATATATTTGATGGTTTGCCTTTAAATTGTGTTTTAAGATTATTTTATTTTGTCAAGTATTGTAAAATGGGTTACATTAATATGCTTATCATGAAGGGTTTTCTTTTTAGTATTTGGCTTATTATATTTTGATTAATGTAAAGGGTTTTCTTTTTCTGCATTGTGTTTTTATTATGTAATTTAATTCAGTAAATGGTTTTGATTTTGTTTATTTTAAATGTCTGCATAGTCTGCTAGACTACCTTTTCTATAGGAGACAGTAGTCATTGTCTTTATTGATGGGTATTTTTTCTTTATAAGTGTGTACTTCATTTGTTAAAGGACATTAATATGTTTATTGTTGAAGGGTATTTCATGTATGTATGTTAAAGGATCTTATTATGTTGCATTCGTTATTAAAGGGTAATTTTTATTTTTGTATTGTGTAATTTAAACTCCAGTTAAAAGGTTTTATTATAATGGATTGCATTTCAGTTTCCAATTACAGTTAATGGATTTATTTTATATGTTTCATTTTAGTAAAGTTAAAAGATTGTAGCCAAATGTATCTAAAATCGCTATTAAAGAGCTTGATTTTTCTTACTGTGACTAATTGTGATTTATTGTTAAAGGGTTGTGCTGTCTATGTGGTGTTCTGAGTAACAAAGGAAAGTTAACATGTTCCTTTGCCATGGTGTGAATTTAAATTTTATTGGATTTTTAACATGAATTTAATCATTAGGTTGAGAACAAGTATAAAACAGAAAAGAAAGGAAAAGGGATATTTTGTTTATTTGTTGTAAAAAAAAAAGCTACACAATGGGCTATCTGTGCTGTGCCCATCACAGGTATCAAAACCTAATGTTTAGCACCATAAGCCCTAAGACTTGCCACTGAGTCAATGGGGGTAAAGTGTGTTGTGTGGCATGCTGGAATGCCATTTATTTTTCACCTGCCTTTAGTGATATATGAATTTTCAAAATGTTTTCTTTATTGAGTTTTATGCAGTTTTAGCATAGACATGTGATCCAGAAAGTCATTGAGATTACCTTGTTCAAGACTTTGTTTCCTGTACTAAATAATGTCTATTGTGCCTAAGAAGATATTGCAGTAGCTTATATCTTCCGAGTTGAAGGATCAGCATTTTAATATCCTTTGTTGGATGAACTGATGTTGTCTAAACAAACAACAATTCAATGCTGTGAGAGAGCAAAAACCAGGAGGTGATGCTGTCAAATGGACAAAGGAACCAGGTTTACCTGTTCAACTGAGGCATGCTTTCTTGATTTGTTTCTACTTTGTTTTCATTATGACTAGTTTGGCAGAGAATCAGCTTGAGAGAGATGGCAAGCTGATGAGCTAATCATATACAAAGACACAAACTATTTCTTGTGTTTGTTGTGTCTAAATAAAGATTGTTTTTACTGTCCATCAATATATCTGTTTATTTCTCATGTATCTTAAAACTCAGTCAAGTTACCAAACATAGATGACAATTATTTACAGCACAGTGAAAACATACTGATTCGTTTAGATCTAATTTACAAACAACGTCAGAAATCTTGACAGCATTCTTGGCAAATTTTGTACTGAAGTTAGATAGCTGCATATCTTATACTTTTGTTAATATGATCATGTAATAATGGGCTGTTGTATTTTGAAAATTAAGCAATTTCTAAATGTTATTGATTTATTATCAATTCTTAAAATTAGATCAAAATCTTTAATGAAAAGGTAAACTTTAAGATTTACATTTGGGCATAGGAATGTAGGCTAAATATACTTTGGAAGTGCTAATTAATCAAATTTTAGTAAAACTTAAAACAGAAGGGGTAGAATAAAATAATTATTGCATGGTGATTTCAGGCAACAGATCATTTGTTGCCTTTGCAATAAGTCAATAACTGTTTAATGTTCTTGCACTATATTTTCTGTCAAAGAATTTTCAGCCATTTATTCCATGTCTTTATTGATACTGTATGTGTATTAACACAAGTGTCCTGGCAGGTCATAACAGGTTAGATCGGATGGACCTCTAATATTCAACACTGGGTATCACTCTACATCAAATACATAGGCAATGAAAATTATTGTCATCACCATAACATGAATCTTTAGCAATGCCATAAAGTAAAATCATTGCCATTGCCAACAATGAAACAAGGAGGGACAGCCAAAAATCCCATGAGTCTGTCTCCATCAGCACCACAAGAGAATTGTAGCTCCACTCTGTAGCCACAGAAATGACTTATAATACACTAGACAATCATTTTGAAACCATGACATTAGAATATCCCTGACAATTTTATAATTAAACATGATTCTTTACATAGAACAAGTACATCTTTTTGTCTTGGAGAAATTGGTGGTCTGAGTCATTTTATTGTTTAAATTCTGTTTACTTGAGGTCCCTATAAGTAAATATGATATATTTTGTTTTTCTTGTTTAAATCCTTATGTTTCCTTGATTATTAAAAATAAGTTTTTTGTGTTTTTTTAATAGACCTTGTTCCTGTATAAGCATAGTTGCAGTATGTAATAACTTAGATCGAGGCTTATACTTAAAACTTATCTATTTAAACAACATACAGTTTAAATACTAGCAAACAATTTTGATGTATTCAAACTTCTTAAAGCAATATTAGGGAAGCTGGCTTCAAGTGAAACAACAAATGCTATCTTAATACAGTATCTTATTTACAATTTTTCTTCAACACTAGCCCACTGTCCAACTTACAGAATCCATCCTAGAATTCCTTTTACTGCTAATCTTTAACATAAGAATATTTAGCCTGTAAAACTTTCATCAATGCATCTCTGCAAATAAATTATTAACTTACTGTTATATGATGTAGTTGTAACAGGTATTTCTATAGTAATATTTAAATGTTATATTGAAATAAAAGTATATGTTTTTCAAGTAAAGTTTTGACTGGTAGGAAACGTAGTTGTTATTACTCCATCATTAATAATTGTGCGAGACAAATAGCATTCCAATTATAAATAAAATTACATTTGGATTGTGTAGAAAAAATATTATAATTCCTTGATCATGGTATTTCAGAAAGAAGCTGTGTTAGTAAACTATTCTATTTAGATATCATATTATTTTACTTCCTGATAATTTAATCCAGGAAAAATTTCAGTTTATGGTAATATAAGATGAGTTAGTTTTTCAAAGGCACTGTATTACCAATGTGTTTTACTTTGAATATGTTAGTATGTGTTTTAGTTATTTGTAAGATTCAGTCTAGTATGTAATTTCTGATGTCTTGCAGTAAATTATTAGCAATTATTTTAATAACTCTAGTGACGGATGAAATGGAGAAAACTTTAAACTCTTTCTTAAATATATATATATATATACACACAAACTACTTTCAAGTATAATAGAATTTTCCTTATGTTTATTTAAGAAACTAACTGCTGACACCATTACACAAACAAAAATGTATAACTTACTTTAATTATTTCAAAATGTATTTTGAAATTATTTTTTCCCAGGTTCCTTGCCTGCTGTTGTACTGAAGTCAGAACACATGATCATTATCCTAGTAGTGTTTTTTGCCTTAGTTGTGGGGATGTGTGCCTCCATTTCCATTTCCTGCTATGGCAAGATCAAGGTACGAAGAGAAAGGGAACGTGAGTATAGACTCAGGAGGTCCAAGGAAGCATCTGTTGAAGTAGCACTAGACCACATAGTAAACACACTAGATCGAGGTTTGGAAGCTACATTAGCAGCTGAAGCAGCTCAAATTGGTGCAAGAAGAAAAGGAGCAGGGATTTCCCAAGAAGACATTGAATCTGAAAACATCGAAATGGACCAATTTTACTGTACACGACAACCAAATGGTGGTCAAACTATCTCTGAGCTTCACAAACGTATGTTGTCACAACCATCATTGAATGTTGAAGAATTTACCACACATACACAAAAATATAGCCCACTCTCACAATATAGAAATTTGGAACGAGCCCCACACACCCCACCTCAAAATCAGAAATATTACTCTGTTTCACCATCTCAGAATGAGGAATATACCCACCATTCAAAATCCCAGAAACAAGAATATGTGCCTTGTGCACAACCACAGAATAAAGAAAATGCCACTTACACATCACCTCAGAATCTAAAGTATGCATCATACTCAACATCCCCAAATCCGGAATATGCTATACAGTCCACTAGGCTAAATAAAGAATACAAACAATACTCACAACCATGGGTGCATCAACATGCCCAACACTCACCTATTAAGGATCAAGAAAACATCCCACAATTACCATCCCAGACTCAAATTTACTCTCCATGTTCACAATACCAAATTCAAGAAGTCATGACACCCCAACTTCATGAACACATTATACATTCATCACCTCAAATTCGAGAATACAAACCACCATCGATGTGCAAGTTACAAAAACACAGTCCACAATCAATGTCCAGATATCATGAATATAGTCCTCATTTAAATCTCCAAGTTCACGATGATGTGCCACAGTCCCAACCTATCAGACATATGATAATGAAATCCAGTCGAGATAGTGAAAGTCCACCTTTGCCTCCACCTCCACCACCACCTTTACCACCCCATCTTCGAAGAAACCGAGAAAATCCACAATCTCAGCATTATGAAGTCACTGGAAGTCAGTTCAATCCTTACAGAACTGCTGTAATACCCCCTAATGAGGAAGAAATTGAGCTCCTAAACAATCCTCACAGGTTTAGAGCTGAAGCTGTTATTGAGATGAATCCTTCTGAGGAAGATCGACCTCAGAGTTTTGAATCAACTAGGTCAGCACCTGATGTCATAGTTCATCGTTGACCTTAATCTAGCTTAACAGTCATGTAAAATCAACCAGGTCAGAAAATTATGCAGTTGCATATTACTGATAATAAACGTGATTCTGGGTTCTGCACATTATTTATCTAAGAAATTGATTAGTACACCTCAGAGGAGATGGAAAATCTTTTCACCTTGATGATAATTCAAGTGACAATATAGTGAGTAACAAAATACAATATCTAGAATAATTTATATTTCTTTGGTTCATGGTAAATAACAAAATAATATTCTTGTTGGGAATATGGTTTTAAAAGTTTTTGATTTGTTTTGTTTTTGGAAGGCAAGCATTATTACTGGTAATCATACACAGAGACAAATTTTAAAAAGTTTTCATTTTTTTTTGAAGAAAGATAAAATTCTTGAATTGATTACATTTATAGGAAAGTAAGAACTATGAGTGGTAATAAGAAAGGGCACAACTTTCTTTTTTAATAAAGCAAAAATGTGACTTGTAGGCATACATGTAAAGGAGGTAATTATTTTGAATGATAATTATGTTAATAGGAATATAAAGTTTTGACTGATAATTACTTTAGAAGGATGATGGAACTGTAATGCTGCAAAGAAAAAAAAAAGAAGAATGATTAGAAACTATGTGACTTAAATTTCATTTTGTAATTGGCACTTTGAATCAGTTATAAAATTCTGGTTACAAAGACAGAAAACAATTGTGGGTTAATAATGTTTGGAGATGGCTTGAATGGGTAATGAAGAAAAACTTTAATATAAGTTTAACATAACAGCAAATGTACAACGTTTCAACAAGGTTTTGTCATCAGATACCCATTATGTTAAACTTATATTAAAGTTTTCTTCATTACCCTTCCAAACCGTCTCTAAGCATTATTAGTCTCAAAGTGGGTTCCTCGTCATCGAAATTGTGGGTTATTTTTTTAGTTAGTGGGAATGAAACAGTGTAATTTTACAATTGATAACATTGTTTAGAGCAGTAATAGATTAATGTGATTCCATACATCAGTTTAGAGCAGTGATTCTCAACCTTTTTGGTACCACAGACCAGCTCCACAGATGCCTAAAAATAAATGTTAAAATAAATGCAAACCACAGTGATGGAAGCATTATCAATTATATTAACTAGCATTGAATGGACCATCTGTTGCTGTAGCAAATATGCCAGTGTTGTATTTTATCTCAGTGCCAAGTTTTTTCCAGCAGTATCTATACATCTAATTATTTTGACAGCTATACCAACAAGGTATTCCCAAAACACTTTTATTATTTACAACATTATCAATTCTTCACCAAATGTGAATGGGAACTTGTATTAGACTATATGAAGAGAAAGCAACTAGTATCTTCACTTTCAATTTATCATCACTTCATCCAGCTTCCACTAAAAACATTGTATTGGTTTGTGTTTCAAGTTTGAGTGTTTAGTTTTAAAATGATGATTTACTTTCAAAGGCTTCATGGCATCATTGCTTAGAATAATGCCATATTCTGTATCCCAATTAGGTACAAGTACTTCTTTTATTACAGATCATACCTGTGATTGAAAGTTAAGTTTTCTTTCCTTTTCTGATGCTACTTCCTTTACATTAGATTCCTGAGCACTCTCATCTCCCTTATGCTTCCCTGAGATACTGTTTATTTCAAAGAATCCATCCAAAGCTCCCCCTATTGACAGTGACATGTAAGATTAAAGTAATAACCAGGCAATAAGTAAAAATCTCTAAGTAGATTTTCTTTCAATTTCATTCCTTGATTCATTCATTCATGATGTGATAACAAAACTCTTGCATCAAGTAACTTATTGGCAGCACCACAACAACTGACATAACCTGAATGATCCTTGTTTTTGTTTTTAGGTTACAAAAATAAGTAAATGGCTGTATACTGTGTTTAAAATAGTACTACAATAAAAAACATCATGTCGTGTGTCACTGTTGTGCTTTTGTAAATGTTGGATATTATTGTTTATTATTTCTATATAATTACATGGGCCAGTCATGTATCCATCAAGGAAAGCTGCAGGTCTGTGGACCATTTGTTGAGAAACACTGTTTTAGAGGAAGTTAAGATTCCATTGGTAACTGTGTTAACACTGAAATAGAAGTTTGATTGGTTACTATATCTATAGAATAAGTTCTTATT
>NW_013666451.1:34521-43472 GCF_000517525.1 Limulus polyphemus
TACCCAACGTAACTGTAGTTAACACTAGAAATAGAAGTTGATTGGTTACTATATCTATAGAATAAGTTCTTATTGGTTAAAAAAGTATGTTTACATAAAGATATAAATTACATTTGGTGATTAGGTTTACATATGTGTAATCATTTAAATGAAAAGAAAAATATTCTAGCTTGTAATTATGTTCAACAGGAACAAACTATTGTGAGTGATATATTTAAAATAAAACAATCAATATGACAAGTATTAACATTTAACAAGACACGTACCATGACTGCTCATTATTACGAGCATGAAATGTACAATGTGATAAGCAATTAAATTTACCTTTCTGTTTGCCTATTGGCTTAAAGAAATTACTTTTTATAATTACATGTTATCTTAACTGAAAAGATAAATTTTTACAACTCATGACTGCTGATGAGTTTTACAAGATACACAAGTATTAAGTAGTTTTTAGTAAATAAATTTGTAACAAATTATTGTTTTTAAAGATAAATACAACTTTTGTATGCAACTTACATAAAGTAAACCTCATGGTGTTAATTAGAGAAATTAAAATTTAGTTTATATGTAATACTACTAACAGATGATAATTATTTTATTGTACAGAAACTACCCTGTATATTATAATTATTTTTCCTATTTACATTCTACAGAAACTGAACTTTATGTTAATTAGTTATTTGTATACATCTTTATTAATTTGTTTTACAGGAAATACACATCATGATACTAATATGTATTTAACAGGGTAGACATTTCATTAAAAGTAGCAAAGTGAATAACAAGTATACCTGTGGTTATTACCTTAAGACATTAAGATTGCAGGGTGATCAGCAGGAAAAATATACACTTCACACCAAAAATTCCTTCACATCCTGAGATGGGACAGTCTGTAATGTCATACTTCAGAACTATATCCAAAGCTGTTTTTATCTTTTCTGTTGGTGTATATGGAGCTTTCTTTTGTGTCCTTATGTTTTAAGAAATACATATTTGTGAGTACTTTTACACAACCTTGTGGATTCCTGCACTGAAACATTTCTTTTTGGTTAAGTAATTTGTAACAGTCAGTCACAATCATTTATACTGGGACCCTTTCCTAATAGTACTTACAATAGTAGACAGACTCTTTGTTCTTTTTCTCTATGAGAACAAAAATTTTTTTTCAAACAAATAGCTTTTATACAAGAACAAATTTCTAATACCCATTAACGTTCTTACAATAAAAATATATTTTGGGTATCAAAAAGCTTTTTTTAGAACAAACAGCTACACAGTACCAGCTAACAGTATCAACAACAAATATCTTGCTACTTACTGCTAACTTTATCCCAAAGCTACATTTGTTTTTTACAACTAACTAGGAGTTTCTCTATCCACAATAGTTTCTTAAGATAAACAACATAGTTTCCTGCTACCAACTAGCCTTACCAGATCAAATATATTCTTGTTATCACTTAAATTTCTTACCCGAAACAAAAGACTTCATCTTGCAGCCAACTGCTTTTTCACAACAGCTAACTACTACTACTTGCTACCCACTATGTGCTTTATCACAATGCACTACTTCTTGATATCCACTAGCTTCTTCATTAGAGCAAATGTTTTTTGCTACTTACCAGCTCCTTACTGCTAACTAACTACTTCACAAGAACTAACATTTATTTAACTATTTCATGAGAATTAACAGCTTCCTACTACCAACTAGCTTTTCACAAGAACTAACAGCTTCTGACTGTTAACTAACTACTTTACAACAACTAACAGTTTCCTACTACCAACTAGCTTTTCACAGGAACTAACAGCTTCTTACTGTTAACTAACTACTTCACAAATACTAACAGTTTCCTACTACCAACTAGCTTTTCACAAGAACTAACAACTTCGTACTGTTAACTAACTACTTCACAAATACTAACAGTTTCCTACTACCAACTAGCTTTTCACAAGAACTAACAACTTCTTACTGTTAACTAACTACTTCATGAAAATTAACAGCTTCCTACTACCAACTAGCTTTTCACAAGAACTAACAGCTTCTTACTGTTAACTAACTACTTCATGAAAATTAACAGCTTCCTACTACCAACTAGCTTTTCACAAGAACTAAAAACTTCTTACTGTTAACTAACTACTTCATGAGAACTAACAGCTTCCTACTAACAACCAGCTTTTCACAAGAACTAACAACTTCTTACTGTTAACTAACTACTTCATGAGAACTACCACATTCCTGCTACCACCTAGCTTTTTACAAGAACTAACAGCTTCTTACTATCAATTAGCTTCTTACAAGAATTTACAGCTTCTCTTTAACTAAGTACTGCCTGAGAACTAACATCTTCTTAATGTCAATTAGTTTTTAACAAGAACTTTCAACTTCTTGCTTACTAACTACTTCACAAGAACTAACAACCTTTTACTGTTAAGTAGTTTTTACAAGAACTAACAGCTTCTTACTACCAACATGCTTTTTTATTGATTTGTTTATGAGAACTAATAGCTTTTTACTACCAACTAGTTTTTAGAAGAATTAACAACTTTTCAACTAAATACTTTACAAAAACTAACAGCTTCTTTTGAACTACTTCAAGAGAATTTACAGCTTCTTAATGTTAACTAGCTATTTACAAGAACTAACAGCTTCTTTTTAACTACTTCAAGATAACTAATAGCTTCTTAATATTAACTAGCTTTTTACAAGAACTAACAGCTTCTTTTTAACTAACTACTTAATAAGAACTAACAGTTTTTTTTAACTACTTCATGAGAACTAACAGCTCATTAGTACCAACTAGCTTTTTACACAGAATAATAGCTTCTTATCAAAACTACCAGCACCTTGTTAACTCTTTCTTTGTGAAAACAAGCTCTTTAGCATAACTTACTTTGCTTATATCAGTGACTGTGTCTAATATGCTAGTTCATGATAAAAGAGCAAGTCTAAATTTTTGTAACCTTTTTCTGCATACTTTACAAAACATCTACTTTCTTGTTGTAACTTCTCACGACGTTGTTATATCAGTATGGTATTTATATCTTTGTGTGAATGGAATATAAAGCTCTATATGTTTTGAAGATGATACTTTAAATATTACTTGTAAAAATATTGTACCATGAATGCGTTTGGAAATGGCTATAGTGTATGTTTTTGCTTCTCAATGTAAATAAGCATTAGTGTCAGAAGATTTTATTGTGGCACAAATCATACAATATAGTTTGCTGATATTGGGGCTGACTGTGTGTGTACTTAAAAGATTTCAGCATATGTGTGTCCTTTTCTATAATTTGCTGCATAAGTTAGAGTATCTTTTTTTTCTTCTAAAAATCTGTCCCACATAGTATCAGTAACCTTCTGTAATGTCAGTGTCTTCTTCTTCAATAAGTCCAACATAATACCAGTATCCCACCCCACATTAATCACGCAAGCACCTACTTAACATGCAATTAGTCATGTAGGCACAATCACATTCTCTTCCAGAGCGTGAGAGTAACCATTTTCCCATATTTCATGTTATTGCCCATTTTCATGGTGAGATTCGCTTATCAACTGAAGTATGAACTCAAAACTACCACATCAAACATTGATAATTCTGTGAAAAGTGAAGCTGAAATACCAGAGGTGGCATTTGGTCAAAACTCCGAAGATGGGACATGTGATAACAGATATTATTCTTAACATATGATATATTGGTACCGACTGCAAACCCTGATTCTTTCCTACAATGTATCAGTCATTTTGGTGTTTGTGTTTTTCTAAAATCTTTCCCAAAAGGAAGTTACATTTGGTTGTATATTTATGAAAAGTCTGTTACACAAGATACTTACAAAACTAGATACCACTTGTGTCTTCCTATATAATCTCTTCTTCATAGTGTCAGTAACCGTGACATTTTTTCTTTCCTGTAGCATTTATCCAACAAAGTACTTTATCCTGTACTCTCTTCCACAAGGTGCCAGTAATGCTGGGGTTTTCATGTTTCTGTACAGTTTATACCACATGTTTTCAATAACATTAATGCTGCCATATCTTTCTGTACAATTTGTTGTATATGGTGCCAACAGCACTGATTTTCTTTGTTCTTTTATGTATAGTTTGTCCATATTTGTTATGGTGACTTTTATGTTGTTTGTTTAGGTCTTTGTGTACAATTTATACCAGAAGATACAGGTGGTACTTACATCACTTTGTACATTTTGTACAATACATTACCAGCAGTGTTTGAATTGTGGCAGGATTATTAATTAGACATGGTTCAATGAGAAATAAATCATTAAATTACATATAAACAAATAAATACTGGTACAAGTTATAGTCTGGAAACTCTGAGGGTTACTTTGTAGTTATGAAATCAGTCACATCAACTAAGCCTGTAGTGAGTGGGTTCATTTGCTTTACTCCATCCATGTACTAGTTTGTATTATCCTTGCCTCACTCCTACGTTAAAAAAAAAACATTATAAGAAAAAACGTTTTTCTTTACAGTTCTTTCTCTTCATAAATATTCATTGCATCATCTATTGAACCTTTCCCTTCTGAGAAGCTTAAAGGCTACTAAAAGGTAGTGGGATGGTTTTGGACCTTTCCTGAAAAGAAGTGGGATGGTATCCCACCCCACTTCAAGCACTGATTACCAGTAATGTGGTGCTGCTCATACCTTCTAGTACAACTTATCAAATTAACCAGGATTCTTGGTTATGAATGTTTTTCCTGTATATTTTATAATCTAAGTGCTGACTGTATCATTGAATAAATTCTTTACCATGTAGAACCAGCAAAAACTTTATTGTTTGTACATTTTGTACTACATGGTACTGGTAACTTTAATGGTAGAAATTTCTGTCTTCCTGAAAATGATATACCACACAGTATAACTAAATGTTTCTCTGTGTCACAGATTTTATCATAAAAATAATTATTCTGAAATTGTTGATAACGATTTTGCTGCATGATGTAAGTTTGTGGATTGTATTTTTAAGGCAAATGGTATATGCTATAGCCATTTGTTTTGAAGTTTGTTTTATACTTTCCATTGAATATAAGATACAGGTTCTCAGTATTTTTATCATTTATCTAACAATCTTATTGCAAGTGTGGAATCTCTAATACTTCAAACTTTTTCTGATATCACATACACGGTTTTAAAATTTTGTGTAAATAAAGAATTATCAATGAAGACTGAAATGTTAGTTATCAGTTTTAAGAAAAGAAGATTTATTTCATCTAGAAACAAATATTTTACCAACAAAGTAAGTTTGTCAAAACAATCATGCTTATATTATAGGTCAGTAACACACAAATCAAAGTTCTATTAACTAATGTGTATTAGACCAATTCTGAAACAATTTTTATTTGAATAAATGTTACTTTTGTAAGACTTTCAGTAAGTGCTATCAAGTCATTTCATAGAGCACAAACCATAGCTTATCAAGTATTTTCAAATTAGAATTACTAACACATAATAATATATCTTTGTAATATGCTTGTACTACAAATAAACTTAAAATACCTTTAAGGTATTTAATTTTAGTTTAGTTTTTAATCAAAACCTCTGTTCAAAACCATGTTGATTGATCATGTAGTAGAGTTAATGACTATTTCACATATTCAATAACAATAAGTACAATGATAACACATTATTTCACTTTAGGACTAATGCTCAATTAAACCATACTGAATATAAACCACGAAAGATGATTTTAGATATGCTCTTCATCAAAGTTGTTAACTTAAATTATAGTTCAGGGCAATTACCTTTAGATGATCTGCTTATTAAACTTGATGAATGATAATCTTAGGTGATTATCTTTATATCTACTTTACACCAAAACTTATTAAATCTTAATCCAAGATACTTATCTTTACATCAATTTTCAAATTCAATAAGCTCATTGGCAGTCCCAAAATAAGAAGCTTAATAACTGTCATTCAAATGGTGTGAAATAATTATCAAACCCCATAACTCAAGAATTGTTGTTGAAAATCAACAGATGTAATGATAATCTGAAATCATTTAATTAAATTGTTTAATTATATAATGTTGAATGGTAAGCCAATATGCTTAATACCATCACTGAAATAATAATAGGTTCAAAAGTAACCCAAGGCACTAATAATCGCATCAATTTTTTAACAGTAGGTTATACGACAGCCTAAGGTACTTAATGTATACTGTTCAATTACATAATGTTGAATGATAAACCAAGATATTTAGTTTCATATTTACTTCCTACACTATGAAATAGAATATCAATTATAATGTCTTTCCCACTAATATGGGATTTATTTCACTGTGTGGCAAAAGTTTTTCCCTAAACTAGAACAGTTCATGTAACAGAGGCTACTGTAGGTTGCTCTTGAATAATAAAAATTATGTGAAATAAAATATTGTTCTCTTCTTGATTATACTCCTCCAAAACATTGGCCACATCATCAGTCTGCTGATCCATAGCCACCACCTCCAGGTGTCTCCATGTGAAAAACATCCTACAGAACACAAAACACACACCCCAGATATCATGAGATAAAGGACATACAAATATCATAAGACTGTTATTTAATTTTGGATACAGTACCAAGTTACACTGCTTTCATATTTTTGTGATACAAACTGAACAGCACTTTATCTGACTAATAATTTCCAAAACAAATGACAAACTTACCCCAGCAGACACCTTAACACATGTCTTGCCCCCGAGGTTAACAATTCGCCCATTATTGTAGATAAGAAGGTTTAAGCCTTGTTTTCCATTTTTCCCACCTAGGATAACAATAAATATCTTCATAGATTATAACTCAAATTAGACAAGTCAAAAATTCTTGGTTGTATATTAATATACATGTATTACTGATTTAGTTGGTGATAAAATACTATTAACTACAAAACTTTCATTTCCCAAACTATACTTTGGAAGTACTGTTTAACACAAATCAAAATGTAATTTTTGTGTATCACACAATTTGCTAAAACATATATCAATTTGTAAACCATTAAAATTTTTTTCAAAAATAGACAATATAGCTTTTGGGAATTTACCAAACAATCCATAAGGTGTGAAGACTCTTCTTTCTGTCAACACAGACAGTGTTAGATCTTTCCTAAACAGTAACTCCCGAACAACTCCATCTCCACCATGGTACTGCCCTGAGCCACCACTATCTGGGTTTAATTGAAACTTCTGAACAACAACAGGGTATCTGCAAGACAACAGAAAAGTTATATTTATGAAACATGAATACATTTCATTTTAATGACTTTGTCTTATATAATACAAGACTAATTCCTATCATCAATGCTTCAGCTTATGCCTTCATCTTTGTACAATCTCATTTACTATTCAGATTATGTGAAGATCACATTATCCCAAACAAAGGTATAAGCTTGTATGCCAACAATGAATTACACAGGCCTGCGATAGTTTTATTGTCTTGAAATTTTTATATGTTCTACGGTAATTCCTGTATGCTGAATTCGAAAATGATATCCATTTTTCTCCATCAAGTACAGATTTTTCACAAAACGTCAAATGTACTATTACACAAGTGAATCAATTTTATTGAAACTGGGTCACATTTTGTTGAAAACCACCGGCTATAGATTTCTCAAGACCAATCGCGACGTGAGAGTCTTATTAATCATTCTAGAACCCATGAGAAACACACCAATAGTACATAAATGGTTAACAGGCCACATGATGTGATATTTTTGGATAGTATTTTTATTTTTTTTTCAATATTATTTATTCATCGCTATAGCAACAAGAAGTGTAAATAACCCAAACACTTCCCATTATATTTGTTGTAAAGAAACAATGACAAAACATTACAGAATTCATCAAAAGCACATTACACATATTTTGGAATAAAACTTGAGGCACTAAAACAAATCATGGGCTCCACACAAAGTTTGCACTGTTTATGTCTTAGAGTTGAGAAAATGGAATATAGGTAATAAAAAGTCTTTGCTTTTGGAATTCCAATGGACTGGCATGAGCCTAGAAACCACAGGGATGACTACTACTTTTTCTCATGTAACGTGCAAGGCTACAACACTTCAAATAAAAAAAAATTCGAATCCAAACCTTCAATCTGCTATAGGAACTGTTGCTCATGGACCTGATGTCCTGTACCTACTCCATCAGATTCTGTCTGATTCTGAATGTGATGTCAGTAGAAATGGTGATAGGGATTGTTTTTAACCTGAAACATCTGGTGAACCACAACTTCTCACAGAAGGTGAACTTAATGATTTGGTGAGAGATTTGGGCCTTCCAAAGGATACTTGAGAGATTTTAAGGTCCAAACTTCGGGCTAAGAACTGACTTTCTCCAGTGACATCATTTTACTGATACAGAAATCATGAGAAAGAGTTCTTACCAACCTTTTCACAAGACAGTTCACTGCTTTATTGCAACAATATTGCTGAATTAATAACAATGCTAGGAGCTGCAGTCTATGAACCAAGTGAGTGGCAATTGTTCATTGATTCCTCCATAAGAAGGCTAAAAGGCATTCTCTTTCACAATGGTAACATATGTGCATCTGTTCCAATTGGTAATTTGGTTCACTTGAAGGAAACACAAAAATCTTGAACTTCTTCTTAACAAGTTCAAATACAAAGACCATGGTTGGCTACTTTGTGGATACTTGAAAGTCCTTTGTATGTTGTTGGGTCAACAATCCGGTTATACAAAGTATCCATGATTTTTGTGTGAATGAGATAGCAGAGCACAAAATTATTACAGGATAAAGAAGCAATGGCCACACAGATGGATGGAAGAACATTGAACATAAAAGTTTAGTTAACACAACCTCCACTTCACCTAAAACTGGGCTTGATGAAGCAGTTTGTAAAGGCCTTAGACAAAGATGGCAATCATTTCAAGTATCTATGTGGGTAATTCCCCGCTCTTTCAGAAGCAAAACTTAAATAAGGGATTTTTGTTGAG
>NW_013666451.1:44097-49067 GCF_000517525.1 Limulus polyphemus
ATAAACTGACTATATATTGGCTTTAATTTAACTACTAAATCCAAAATACAATTTAACTACTAATTTTAAATTTATCAGTTAACTCAATTTCAGGCTATTTGAAATTCTAATATGTAACAATTTTTAACAACACTCTCGATAAATTCAAAGAGTTGGGTTGCAATTTGAGCTTGAAAGTTCATTTCTTACACTCACATATTGACAATTTCCCTGAAAATCTTGGTGTTGTCAGTAACGAACAAGGGGAAGGTTTCATCAAGACATCAGAGAAATTGAGAAAAGGTATCAGGGAAGGTGAAACATTAGCATGATGGCTGATTACTGCTGTTCATTGAAACAAGTTGCTCCAGATGCAATACATAAAAGAAAGACCGCAACACGTAATTTGGAGACAAAAAAAAAGGATATTTCATAAAAAAAGCAGGATGAATGAGGATGCATATTTCTTAGACATTAATGTTCTTCCCTTTTTTTCAGCATGTTTGTAATTTCGTTAATAAACCTAATAATAAAAAATGTTCATTGTGGTAAAAGAATTAATAATTTGATCTAAGCAAGAGTTTTTTATCTTCCCGATTTGTAACAAATCCATATATGATAGAAAAAAATTAATATTATTTTCGAAATCTGCATAGCTGAATTATGTAAAATATGTTATTAAAACCAAAACCACTTTTATGAAGTTTAAATTCACAGGTTTGTGTTATTTATAAACATTAATTTAGCATTGTTCTATATAAAATAAAAACAATGCCAAGAATATTACAATTAGCATTAGAAGAAAAAAAAATTGATTATTAATAGGTGTCAAATTATAGGAAACCTTTTTTTTATTCAATATTTCTATTTATTTAATGTGTACAATATAATTAAGTGGATATACTTTGTATATATTTATGTATTGCTATAATCTTTCTAAAAAGTAGGTTTTACAATGTGCACTAGCCTGTGTATAATTTCATTTTCATTACTCCTGAATTTTTATACTTTTTCATATATATGTTAGAAATATTTTCTTTCAGTTTTTCTGTAGCTAACCTTTTTTCAAGAATTTCTGGATCAGTAATACGAGTATTGGTCATGTGACTATGAACCCCACTACGACCATGCCAACTCGGACCCTAAATTAGAACAAAATGAATATTTATACAAACACATTGAGAAGTATTTAACAAGCAATCTTTTCAATAAAAATTCATATTGTTATACTCACCTACTGGGCTCCTTAACTTTACAATAGATTTTGGATACATGTTTGCAAACGTAAAAATGATTTTGGGAATATTTGGACTTTTGGTAAACTTTAAATGTTTTACGAGTGCTTTTTCTAAGCAAGCAACTGTCTCTTTCAGTGACATACATTTATGTATATATAGTATGCTGTATGCATAAAATTGTCCAAAAACCAAACTAAGTTTGGAGCCATAAAATATCATGAGACATGGTATATACATTCAAATGTTGCATGCAATTTGATTATCTAGACTGCTAACCTCCATTAGTTTTGTAATACGTGACTTTATTATTTTCAGTTCTAGAATGGCACCACAGTTTCATAATGTACAAATTTATTATATACGTATATAAATAATATCATCTCATATTTCATTAAACAACAATCTTATCAATATTGCTGTCTCCATAAGATTTAATTTCATGATACAATGTAATTTTTCCTCAGTAATACAATAATAACTTTCCTTAACAGTATATATATGAAACCAAGTTTTATTACATGAATTTCCTACAGCAATACCACATGAAACAAAACATTTCATTATTTTATTTCACAAAATAGAAAAAAAATAAGGATGATGTAGGGATGGCAAGGCCAAAAAATACAGATAAAAGGTAAGGATGAATACACAAAACCATACAAAACTCCCTAAATAAGTAGCTAAATCTTTCCAAGAAAAACTTTAACCTGCAACTAAATGTTGAATTCCTTTCATTTGCATGAATTCAGGTTTGAATAAAAGCATTTAAACTGAATAATCCTATAAAGTCTTACAATGGCTAATTCCCATAAGCTAGTAACATAGGCTTAGTGGCTACTTATGTAGCGATTTTTGTATGGTTTTGTGTATTCATCCCTACCTTGTTTCTGTACTTCTTGGCACTGCCATCCCTATATCATCCTTTTTTTCTTCAAAATGTTTTTACTACTTGTTTCCCTTCTTTTTTTAAACAATACCAATGAATATTTTATAATGAATGGCAGTCACTATGAAGGTAGCAGTTTTAGCTTGGCATGATGAGTTGTCTTGATGGACACCATGTGTCGAAGTTGGTGAAATGCTGTACTGCTTCTGCACTCCCAAAGTTAAAATGCAACATTTTGGTGTGTAAATTGTTACAACAACTTCAAGCATTGATGAGCTAGCCCTTATGATGCCAGAACAAGACTAATCAGCAGAACATTTGGCTGTTACGCTACTCACCAGTTTTCTACATTAGAGATGTTTTTTGGCTAAACTGAAGGTCTTAATAGTTTTTGAAAACCTCGAAAATCAAAGTTGGGTGTTCATAAAAGTCTCTTAAATTGTTATAAGAGAGATTTGAGGCTATGATGAGCAATACATAATATGTTGACCATTTTTTAACCATCCCATCCCTACATACTAAGCACTACCATGCTTAGTGATACAGTATAATCTTTAAGTTACCTGTTAGTAATATGTAATGCTACTTTTGTTTCTTTTCATAATAATGTTTTTATTAATGGACAAAATATGCTATACTTATTTCATTGTTTCTGTTGAATTTGTTTATTCAAATGTTTATTAACAATATAAAGGTGCTTCCTGATCAAAGTTGGGCCTAGACTCAAAAATTGAGAAGAGAAATCATTTTGCAGTGAACTCTATTGATCTTTTTTTTTATTTTGGCACAAAATTATTTCTCTATCTCTTGAGCCATTTGTATGGCTTTATTTGACCTATCAGTTTCATAAACCAAAGTTCATTACTTCACATTAAATGACCTGAAACAAAGAAAGGGTTAAATAAATTTTACTTCTCATACTGTCTGCATGTTAATCTCAAAGGGATCTTAAGAAAGCTCACTACATGAAAATCCCCACATTTATGAAGTAATCTGTTATAACAGTATCACAGCATACTTACAGCACCTGCTCCACCAGCAACTGTTTCATAATATCCAACTTCTTCATCTCCAAATGTTATATTGTTCATACAACCCTAAACAATGACAAAACAGATACCTATACAATACTTTTAAACATGGATACTATAAAATTACTTAACAAAAATTAAGAGTTACAATAACATAGATGCACACTACTGATCAACTTAAAATATTACATAGTTGATCTAACTTATTACATAAAACAAAACTATTGGTATTTCTATAACTATTATGAACTCACCACTACATTTCTCAATTTAGATTTTCTGATCCAATCATCAATATTTTTTGTACTATTTAAATTGTATATACAAATATTCTGTTATGCATTTCCTTAAAGAGCAACTGATTTATAAAAGGTTTACCCCATGTGGTTCAATCCTACAGATTCATACAGTGTTGGATAGAACATTTTTTAAAGCCAGGGCTCAATATAAACAATACCAATATGTTATTTACAAAGTACAGAATGAAAGTTCAATAAATATATAACTAAAACAATTATCCAAATACCAGAGAGTAAACATTTTGTGGAAACAGCAGTCTTAACTCTTTACTGTGTGCTATATTAGATTAGGTTCTATAAAAGGAAACTTTGTTTACAGTTGTTTGGAAAACAATCATGCTGGTATTGGTATAGTAAGCATGCTTCACATTGTATGCAAATTTTAACAGTTAACATTTTTATACACACATTTTATAGCATTTCAGACATGAAGGGTTTTTCCATTTAAGGTGTGGTGTGTTTTAACTACTAAAACCTGTGAATTTTCCTCACATATAATAAGTTTTTCAAAATCAGATAAATATTATTGGCCCAAGAAAAGCAACTTATAAATAGATAAATGTAGATCCTTAATATGGATTTACTTTCTAGTTGTTATACAACTGCACATAATCAGTGTAATCCTCCACCAAGAAAGGATTCAGAAAAGTTGAAATAAGACTATAGAAATGTATTTTACATTTTTAGATTTGAAATTAATTTTAAACATGTATGTACCTCTGAATTATTAAAAGCCTATTCATGTTGAGTTGCTCTCATTTTGCTCAAAAAATATGTGATACAGGAAGAAACAAAAAAGTCATAAAGGCATTTGGTTCACTAAAATTTAAATTCTTAAACAAGAAGGTAACAACAGGTCTAGTCTGCAGCAATGGAAAATATGATAAAGCAAATCTGAAGATAATCCAGAAACAGAGTAGATTAGATGGACTTGATTCATGGTAAAAAAGAATAAAGTGGATCAGCCTTATAACCTCAAAAATATTGGACCAAATGAGGACACCCAGAAAATTCATTCTTCTCAGCATGGTACTTCCTTGTCCTCATCACCTTTTAAGTAACATATACAGAAAGGGGAGTCAGGGGGCATATATTTACCCATGGAACTGACACATTCTCAGGTGTGGTTTCAGGTAGTCAGAATCAGATCTCAATACATTTTCTTCTGCTTGTAGTGGAAAATACTCAGTGGAGCTGATGAGTAATATCTAAAGACTAGACATGCTCCTGAGGCTAAGCCCCCCCCCCCACATCCTCATCCAACAAGGCAATAGAACATCCACTAACTTAATAAACATATATATATATATATATATATATAAAGCAGCAAGGTGTTCCTAATCCTGGTTGGAGATATGAGACATTGTATAGAGAACAGTCATCTTGTCCCTGATGTCTTGAATACTATGTAAGGACATGCAAGCAGAATTGGGAAAGGAACCAACCAAGGTATCATCAACCACTAGATGGCATCCTCTGTCTACTTTCAGAAAGCATCACTCTTTCTTGAAGCAGGAGCACAGAAGATGAAATTTTG
>NW_013666451.1:49320-51319 GCF_000517525.1 Limulus polyphemus
AGCGTTGTAAGTCCGCAGACATACCGCTGTGCCACTGGGGGGGCTCTCAGAGGTGTGTGTGAAACAAGCAAGAATCCAATTGGACAAATCCATTCAAACACAGTCTCATATTATTTAATCAACTAATTCTACAATGCCAGAAGCCTCTATTATAGTTAAAGAGATGTTGGGCCTTATAGCCATACCTGAGTTACAATGCACAACAAAGGTGTGTGTCCACATACAAAATAAGCAGAGAACAGAGAATATAATAACTCACCTGCTAATGTTTCCATCTGGCTTGAAAATCTACAATCAGAGACAAAATAACATAAATAATATGTTAAGAATATATTCAAATTTGTTCACAACTTGGCCTGCAGATTATCCTCAAAAAAGATACTACGAACAAGACACCAAAGACAATGCCAAGTGGCAAATTTTGGTGAGACATAACTCAAAATATATTTTTAAGATCTATAGGAAGATCCAAATAAATAAAAAAGAGCAATTACACAAGCCAATTTGTTAAAGTAATTGGAGCAGATTCCAAAAAGCATGATTCTTTGTAAGGTATAAACAACTTTCACTAGGACTTTTCAAGTCACTGATCTTGACCATGGAGGATGAGAGAAAGAAGGTGGGGCAGAGGATATGCATAAATGAAGAGATTCTCCATAGACGAACATTAGGGTGTCCACTGCTAAGAAAACTAAATCTGGAACTGAAGAGCAATAAAGTGAAAGAAGATGACTGATCAAAGTAGTGAAGGCATTGATCATTAAATGACTCAAACATTGGTAAATCAGAGTGAAGGGTCAACTCTGTGGGAAGAAAACAATGACCTTGAAAATAAGTACTGCCCTGACTTTTGATGTAAGTTGTTTGTGTGAACTAACATAGAATGGTAGTTAAAAATGGCTAAAACTTGAGAAAGGTATGTTGAACAGCCCAAAATTCTAATATGTTGATGAGAGTTGTTGCTTTTTAAGAAATCCAAGAACCAGAATTATGTTGATTCCTCAACACAGTGCCTCAACCCTTGAAATAGGTATCTATGAAAAGATGAAGGTCAAAGTAACATGAAAAAATGGAAATTTTGCTGTTATGATAATAGGTCTAAAGACAGATGCACTGAGAAGCAAGGTACTATTGAAGGTGGTGCATGTGAGGAAGCCCCAAGGGAATAAGTTTGTGAAGTGGGGAACATCATCCCCAAAAGAGAAAGGATGTCTTTGGTGGTAGGTGTGGAAGACAAGAAGAGTGTGAACACAACACTCCAAAGCTTAAAAATGTTATAGCAGATGACCAAAGTGTTCCTTGAACCATGTTTCTCCTAAATATCAGATATATTAATCAAATACTGTGTTTTGGTACTAAATGGAGTTGTGGATGATCCACCCAAGAAATGTATTCATTTGGGTGATCAAATGAGTGTGTTTATGATACTGAGTGGAAAAAATGGTCATTATAAGCTAATCATCCATGGAAAACTGAAAGTTGATATCAAACTATTGAAGCTAGAAGACCATCAAATGTTTTGACTGCTCAACAGAAAACTTGTGGAGCAGAAGAGAAGCCAAAAGAAAGGGTAATGAACTAATACCCCCTCCTCATGTGATAACAAAAGTGAATAAAATGATGTAATGATGGATGAATAGGGACAGCAAGATAAGCATCCTGTGTATCCAAAGTGGGTACCAATGGCCTTGATGAAGAAACTTCCATAACATCTTTATGTTTTCCAATTTGAAAGAAGGTTTATCCAGGTAAATACTGGGTTGAGACAGGTATCTAATCTCCTGGTTTCTTTGGAACTACAAAGAGACAGAAGTTATTTGCAAGAAGGATAGGAAGGAAGAGATTGAAAAACAAAAATTGGAAGCAAAAAACAAAAATGAAGAAAAGGATTGTCAAACCCAAAGGTTCTACAAATCACATGATCTGAGATAACCCCTCCAAAGACCTAGACAAAGGAATTGTCTAGAACAATAGAGTTAATGAGTATGTCAAAAGGTAC
>NW_013666451.1:51388-56945 GCF_000517525.1 Limulus polyphemus
ATATATGGGTGTGTTGGGCTAAGGATTCTTCTACAGTAGGTGTCTGTGACTTATTGGCAATAAATTTGACAATAAATGAACAGCATGCACTCTAATTGTTTTTATAACAATATATATATATTCAAAACAAGTTAAATGTATATACAAAAATTCTTTACACTATGGAGATCATAGTTGTATCTTAAACACCATACAGTTCTCTCTTCTTTTCAAAAGTCCACTTAGGCCACTTCAATTGCTTTAGAATTCATTTGACAAGCCAAACTATTTTTCTCTATTTTTATAACACTTGTGTCTGTGTATAATTCACTAATGCTGTCAAATGAGTTACCACAGTTGTATACTGAACTTCCAATAATCTTCTGCTTTTTGTACTACCAATAATCATCTGCTCTTTGCACTTCCAATAATCATCTGCTCTTTGCACTTCCAATAATTGTCTGCTTTTTTGTCAAAGTCCACATAGACCAGTTCAATTAGTTTAGAACACCCTTTAATGAGACAAAGTATTCTTAAACCTTTCAAACTGTTAATCTCACTCTAACATATCAACTGTTAGGCTATTCACTCCCACAATGGTTAACTTTACATTTAAAAAAATGTTTCTCTGACCAAACTTCTCTTTCATGTGAGTTTACTATTATTCTATTTTTACTCGTCAGGTCGCAGCTATTTCTATGTCTGTCATTTAGGCCTTCTAGAAATCTCTATAGCCTTGACATCAGTGGATTAGAAACACAACATTCGATAGCCTAGACATCAATGAATTACAAACATAAAATAAGTTAATTATTAATACTACATACACTAAACAGTCTTCTATATCTGACAATAAGCCCCTCTTCAAGAAAAATATTTACAATATTTTTTTTCACTATATACAAAGACTGTTTTCAGCTCACCCACAAAGTCTAGTCATACAGTCTGCACCAACATCTGCAGTCCCCCTGGATGGCTTCATTGAGGAACCTGTAGTTCTGAAGGTACAATGCCCACCTCATGGTCCTCGCACTGTCTATTTTGCACCTTTGAATGTGTGAAATTGGTTGATGGTCTGTTTGGATGATGATCTCCTTCCCGAATAGATAGTTCTGGAACTTCCAAATGACAAATATGATGGCCAGACACTCTTGTTCAATCACAGAGTAGTTCTTCTCTCACAATGTCCATCACATCTAGGATTTTATGGGGTGGTAAAAAGTTGCTGAGCACTGATGAGTGTGCACACTTCCTGCATCATTTCTAAAGTAAACTGGGTCCCTCTATTACTCAGGATTTCTCTCAGAAAGCCTATTCTGCAAAGTACCTCCAGGCGGGCTTCTGCTACTCTCTCTGTTTCTATCTTTGCCAGTGCTATTTCTTCTGGATAACATGTCACATACTCGACTACTGTCAGCACATACCAGTTGCTCTTGTCATAAACAGGCAGTAGTAGTTAAATCAAGTACACAGCTATTCTGCTGAACAGCTCTTCTATGAGAGGCATCTCTCCCAATGGCACCTTGAGTACCTTCCCTCTAAGCATTGTTCTTTGGCAGATATCACATTACCTGCAGAATATACTCACATCTCCAATGATTCCTGGCCAATGGAAGTTACTGGTGATTCTGCCTGCAGTCTTTGTTCCTAGGTGTTTTCCCACAATTGATTCATGAGCCAACTTTTGGCTGGTACTCTGTTGGTACTGTGATCTGTTTAACTTTCTGGAAAGATCCAGTATAGCACACTTCCCAGTCCTCTATTCTATAAGCATTTTTCCTATTTGTCTTGTGCTCGACTTTCTCCCTGGCATTGTTCCAAAGATTCTGCAGTGAAGGGTCTCTCCTTCTATGCATTCTACAGTTCCTGCAAACCTACATTCGGGATGTCACCTTTTGACACTTGCAGGGGCTTGATGTCTTGTTTGCTCTTCTTTTCTTGAGCTCTGTTGGTGACTGCAGATGCTTCATCAATCTTCTTTCTGTCTATTTCCTCCAAGTTTCTACTACCTGGTATGTTTTCAATCACCAACTCGTATATTGGTGCCTTCATACACAAGGCCTCAAGATCACCAAGATAATATGGAGTATACACCTTTAATTTTGCTATGAAAAACTTCATCACGATCCCATCAATTAGTACACACAGATGTACTTTGCCTGTCATCTGATCATCATATACTTGACTGGTTTTTCACTGCTGCACTACTGCACCCCGTATCTTGTAGAACCTTCACTTTCTTGTCCCCAACATATCCTTTACTTACTGGCATGTTGTGTTTTGGTATCACCTCTCAATACTTGTCATATGCTCCAATCATTACTGCCACCATTGATCTGTTTGCTAACTTCAGGCAACCATTAATCATGGATTTGGCACTTCTTTCTTGTAGTGAATCTGATGTGTTTTCTTGATTCTGTTTCTTCTGGCAGTGATATCCATGGTGCTAGTCACTCTTTTCTTGTTTCTTACCAGCACTATCTTTGTAAATAGCTCTAACTGCTTTATGTTGAGATTTGTGCTGTTGCTTACTGTTAACAGACTTAAACTCCTTTGCAATGCATCATATTCTGCCTATTAACCTCCCGTCACTTTGGTAGACTCCTGCTTCTGGTCAGTCATCACTGATTTCGAACTTTACTGGATATTCTTGGACTTGCCAGTTATACTCCCTCCATGGGCTTCCATACACTGTTTTGCCAGCTTGATCATCTCATCTCATCTATGTCATTTGGTGCTCTCTACTTTAGGAACAGTGACATGTTAATTCAACACATAATCATGAACTATTCTCATACAAATAAATCTGCCAGTTCCTCAAAACTATTTTTACACTTGGCTATGTCAGTCCCTCTACTGAAGTATTGCCGTATAGGTGACACAAACTGAAATATAGTTTCTCCAATGTCAGGTTTGACTTCTCTGAACAACTTGAATGGGATGTGCATGAGAGCATAAAATAACATATTAAGGACTTAGTCAGGCATGGGAATTTGGCAATGAGAATGGTGAAGAAGGAAGGAGCAGAAGAGAGTGGAGAAGATGGGGGGGGGGGGGGGAGAAAACAACCTATAGTACCAGGAAAGGCAAAATGAAGGCAAAAATCACCTGATAACCAGCAATGGCAGACTGACAATTCATGGTCAAACAGCCAATTAAAAAAGGCAGAAAGGTGGAGCACAGTACAATGGCTGGGAGGAAAGAAGTGTTGGATGGATCAATGATGAAAGATCCCCTCTGAAGAAGCAATAGGAATGTGACAAGAAGAAGGCCCTGTTCAACAGTCAGAGCTGAAGGATGAGGAACAGAGGACCAGAAAGAGGGCATACGGAACCAAGAGCAAACCCAACAAATAATCTGAGGGTGAAGAGACTACTCTCTCTATAGGCAGCACGTAGTCTGGCCAAGAGAGGCGTTCCACCACAAGATACATAGCTCCGGACACATGAAAGACAACAGAACAAACCCAATGTGAATGAGAGGAGAAGAGAAGGCCCAATGACTGAAAGCAAAGATTTTATCAGAGTGGACCATGACCTATTAATCCACTAGAAGGAGCAGGAAATGGGAACATGCTCAATGAGCAGCAAGAAGTTCAAGCACGTTGATGTCAATTGAACACTCATCCTACCTCCAAATGCTAGAAGTCATGTCATTGTCCAAATATGCACCTTAATTTTGAGGGAAGCATCAGTAAAAAGAAAGATCCTGTTTGAGAGTTGATAAGGGAACATCAGAAATAGTATGGGCACAGTCCAGTCACTATGACAATTTTGCAATGAAAGAGGAGGTTCACAAACAAGGATAATGGGACCCAAGAAAGAATCTCTTGGATCTGCAAGGACTACTGGAGGAGGCACGTGTGTGTGTATACACCAAAGGAATGAGGGGTTTCAGGGAAGTCCATGTGCCAGATGAGAATGAGAAGCACAAATCTTAGTAAACAGATACTCTATAGCTCGCAGGTGAATAGAAGAAGGCTGAGCTCATCTGAGACAAGAAGTGAAGAAAATGCCCAGAAGTACTAAATATCGAGTAAGAATGAGAAGAAGAAACCACCCAAGAAAAGGCTAATAGAAATCAATCGTCCAAGAAAAAGAATGGCAGCCATAAGCCATGAAGATGGTCAGCAAAGACCTTTATCATACAAATGAATACAAAAGAGGTCAATACTATGTCAAAGGGAAGAGCAGGGAATTAGAAGATGCAAATCTGATGGATAGATGGAACATAGAAAATATATGGAGGATGGGTCCATAGGGCTGTGTAGAAAAGTGTCCGACACGTCGACCCCAGCCAAATGCATATTAAATGGAAAAACTATATAGGGGGTCAGAGAGAGGAGAAAATGGAATGGGAAGAGAAGAGAAGCAAAGAGAAGTGGGGAAAGGGACTGCGAGGAAGAAAATGAAAAACAATTTTCAGCAGAAAATGAGACCAAGAAGAGATGGGTATCCAAAGAGCTGATCATGACATGATAGTCACTGAAAAGAAGAGCAGTGAACCAGACATCAGGTAGTGGGAGGACAAGGAAATGGCCTGGAACCTAGAGTGGGAAAGTTAGGGGTAGATTGATCAAAGGGTCAGGTCAAGAAAGAAGAAAAACCTGGGAAGGTAATGAGGACTGAATTCATATAGCTTCAGTCTAGGTCCTCAGTGAGAAATTAACATTATTGAAGACATCCAGGGCTAGAAAGAGAGCCTGAAAAAACCGTGTACACAAGAAGGAGGTCGGTGTATAGTAAAGAAGAATGCAACCTGACCTAATGAGTCCCAACAGCAAGAGAACAAAGTTAAAAGGGACACAGCAGAGGTGGAACAGACTAAGCTGACAAAGCGAAGGGAACAAACTTCTACAGAAAACCTCCCTGGAGTACAATGAAGTGCTTCAAACCAAAGGTGGAGGAGAGGGAATATTGGAGGATGGTGAGAAAAAAGATGAAGATGCAAAAATGAGGAACCAGAGAGTGAAATAGAAGGAAAGAACTCTGATTTCTAAGCAGGACAAATATACACCTAAGACAGGGAATCTAGAAAAGAAAGAAAGAATGTCTGCAATTCAGGACAAAAGAGTCACAAATGTGAGGGGGGCAAGGCATTTAGGTGTGAAAGAGGAGCTATTAGAGAAAGGAAACAGCATAAACCTTAGCAATAACCAAGGAGAAAAAAAGTAAACCCCAAGAATTGGGTTCATCGAGTAAAGAGAAATATTAAATGACATAGGCATAAGATAAGGAGAGAAACATACCTAGGAATAAGATCCAGAAAGAAACTGGGATGGTAAGGCACTAACCAAAGCAAATCAGGTTACATTAATTTGTAGTCCAATAGGTCATTCCTGGCTGAGGAGAAAGAACATCATTTGACAGGATGGGAGAAGAAGGCCCAGTAATGCAGAACATGTTAAACAAAGGTTGGAATGTCCCCAACAGTTAACAGCAGAAGCCACAGTAGAAATAAGACCTGTTTGTGTAACTTCATCACTCATATACCGTATTTTTCAGTGTATAATACACATTTTTTAGTGTCAAAATCTGCTTGCACCCTATACACCAAAGGTATGAATAATATATATGTA
>NW_013666451.1:57670-81283 GCF_000517525.1 Limulus polyphemus
GGTATTGTGCATAGAGGTTGTGATGCCCTCCTACTATTGGTAGCATGACATTCATCATGTACCAGTGCAGGTCATGTCACACATGTGAATTTAAGTAAAAGTTAATTGAAGGCTAGTGGCATGCAAATCTCATAGGCATGCATATGAGGTAAATAGAATGAGAGTGTATGGAGGCAAGTTATTGTCTCAGAAGTAAGTCTTTATAGATGATTTTTAATAGCTTTTACCGGTCAGCTGTAAAATAATTTTTATTTCTCAAAATGGCGACTTCCAAAAGTAAGATATTGAATTGAAGATGATTTTGTTTTCCTCTGCCAACTTCTCTGTTAGATTCATCAGAGTACAGTGCCTTGCAAAAGTATTCACCCTCCCCTGCAAAATTTCCAAATTTTGTTGCCATCTGAGCTTGCAATCATGAAACTTTCAAATGGGACATTATATTTAGAACATACACAATATACTTCAAACTTAGAAAGCTAAAAAATGCTGATATTATGTAAGTAAGTTAGATTTTCAAAGAAAATTAAAATTGCATAAGTATTCAACCCCTTTGCTACAGCAACCCTAAATCAGTTCAGGTGCAACAGATTAGTTTGAAAGGTCACAAGATTAGTGTAATAGTCTCTGTATGTATGTAATCAAAGTGGTTTAACTTGATTTCAGGAATAAAATGGTAGAGAAGCACAGATCAGGAGAAGGTTACAAAAAAATTTCAAAGTCACTTATTATCCCTTTGAGTATGGTAAAGTCCATCATTAAGAAGTCGACTGTGCTTCATACCATGCCGTTCTTCCAAAATAAGCAGCCGGGCAAGCTGGAAACTGGTTAGGGATGCCACTGTGAAGCCATTAATGCCTTTTGGAAGATCTGCAAAGTTCCATGACTGAGATGAGAGTCAGTATTCATACATCGACAATATCCAGTCCCTACACAAAGCTGGCTTGCATGAGCAAGTGGCAAGAAAGAAGCCATTATGGAAAAAGAATCATCTTAAATCTCATATGGAGTTTGCGACAAAGCATGTAAATGATACTGCAGACATATGGTAGAAGGTTTTGTGGTCAAATGAGACAAAAATTGAGCTTTTTGGTCTAAATTCAAAGCATTATGTCTGGAGCAAGCCCAATATAGCACATCATCCAGTCAACACCATCCCAACTGTCAAGCATGTTAGTGGTAGCATCATGTTATGGGGATGTTTCTCATCAGCAGGAACTGGGAAACTTGTCAGGATTAAAGGGAAGAAAAATGGTGCAAAGTACATGCAAAACCTAAAGGAAAACCTGCTGGCATCAGCCAAGAATGTAAAACTGGGTTGAAAATTCCCATTTCAACAGGACAATGACCCAAAGCACAAGGCCAAAGCCACATTGAAGTGGTTTTAAAAGAAGAAATTGAATGTTCTGGAGTGGCACAGTGAAAGTCCTGACTTGAATCCAATGGAACATATATGGTGTGACTTGAAGATTGCAGTCCATCAAAGATCCCCAATGAACTTGTCAGAATTGGAGCAATTTTGCCAGGAAAAATGAGCAAATATTAGACCACCCCACTGTGCAAAGCTGGTAGAAGCCTATCCAATAAGACTCACAATAGTAATTGCTGCCAAAGATGCTTCCATCAACTACTAACTTAGGAGGCTGAATACTATTGCAATAAGAAAATTTCAATTTATATATTTTCTTTGCAGTTTTTGCTAGCATCCATCCTTCTTCAAACATAACAGTGTTAAGTTTGATCATTAGAGTTTTTAATAAAAACAAGTTCATTAGAATAATTGTTTACATTATTTGTATTTAATCAAAATGTGGCATTATTGGTAGGGGGTTGAATACTTTTGCAAGGCACTGTATACGTAGGGCTGAAATATCATAGACTTATCTATCTTAAAATACTAAATGAATTGGGAATTAACCGTACTGAGATGGTGCTGGTACTGAACACCCACCCCTGTTTTTGTGTTTGTAGCTATATATAGCAATGTTTACTATAATTACAAATTCACTAAGTTTATCTTCACAAAATATGGCAAACATTTAGTAAACATTATAAGTCTGTTGCATACAAAGAATTGGATTTTTGAATAATTTTCACTAAAACTTTTGTGTGCATTTAATGATTTAAGGAATCAGTCTGACTGAGTCTGAATAGCATGAGTGCAAGATGATTTTCATTGATGAGAATAAAAATACTTTCATCTTACAGTCTTTGTATTTAATTTTCATAATATTTAGAGCCTCATAAATTAATATCAAAAGATTTTTAAGGTAAAGTTTATATTTTATCTGTTATTTTTATTTGTTTGTAGTTAAGCACAAAACTACACAAAGGACTATCTGTGCTCTGCCCACCGTAGGTATCGAAACCCGGGTTTCTAGCATTAGAAGTTCACAGACATATCACTGTGCCACTAGGGAGCATCTGTTATTTTCTCTTCCTCTCATCAGCATTCACTACAATTGAAATGAAACTTTCTACTGTTTAGCTTATTTTTAATTTTATATTTTATTTGGTGGCTTGTACATCATACACATGCATTAAACATATGAATCACAAAGTAAACACATTACCATTCCCATTTTTCCATACAGTCAATTGCTATACGTTGCACTCATTCCATTAGTGAGATAACCTTTGTTATTATTTTCTCTAACTTCTTGACAGAAAAGAAAATATTTTGCCTTTCAAGTATCATTTGAAAACATAATATATAATTCTCAATAACAGAATGTCCAAAACCAATTATAATTTCATTGTTTTTATAACTAAGATATAACTAAGTTGTACAAGTTGTTAAAAGGTATGACCACCAACTTTCTTTACTGCCAAGTTACATTTTTTCTTAATAAACATACTGCTAGAATTGACTTTTAAAAAGTAATTATAAGAAGATCCCCTCATTAATAGAATGGAGGTATACCTGAGAGGCAGCACAAGCTCCAAATGCTTTGAGAACAACATCCACAATACGCTGAGATGTCAGAACATTCCCTCCAACTACAGCTGCATCTTTATATGGACTAAGTATAGAACCTTCAGGAATAACTATCTTAACAGGAGCTAGACATCCCTGTATAAATAAAACAGGTAATTTTTCAGAATTAGTTAATGTAATTAGTTTCCAGTGTTGGGCATGTTACTGAAAAAGGTAACTCATAAATGATTTATTCAGAAAAAAACTAATATAATGTCCTTACATATTAGTTAATAAAAATAAAAACATATTACTCATTACATTTCTTTCTCTTGTCCTGTGAAACAATGTTGTGACTATTCCTTATTAAATCTAAATCTGAAAATCAATTTCTTAAATTTATATCAACATGATTTTAACAGTTTTGTGTATAGCAAACAATCTTTTATTGGATATTACAAATGATAAAATGTAATCATTAGAATACAGATGACTTTGTAGATGAAAATCTATGCAAGTCTTCCCAATTTATGCATAAGGAATAACTTTTTAAAGTAGGTTGTCATAATTACAAAAGCAGTTTTTTAATCATTTACTAACTGATATTTTAATGCTATTTCTAGTTTAATGAGGTTAATAATAAGAAGCTGTTTATCTACTAATCAGGATCTTTGTCATGCCTTTTTTATGCTCTGGATTCAAACAGCTAAAACTGTGTGCATGCATGCAATTAGCCAGATAAATTAAAACTAAGACCTTAGAGTCAATCAAGCCATTTTACGAGCTGCTCTTTCTCTGAAATGAATCTTGACAGGAATATAAAAGAAAATCATATTTATCATATTTCAGTTGTTAAAATTTTATAAACTGACATTTACTTTGGCTTTAAAAAAAGAAAAGAACATTAATGTAAGTATACAATGGAGAGAAGGTAATGAAACAAAGTTTTTTTTTCAAAGAAAGTAATTATAATATTATCACCCCAATTAAAAATCAAATATAATACATTATTATTAAAAAAAGTAATATTATTATGTTATTACACTAATGAATTATTTAAATAACATGTTACTCCAACTCTGTTAGTTCATCTTATAGAATTTTTTTCATCAATAAATTTTGCTTGATGCTCTGTAAAGCCTTGGGAAATTAAAGTTGTTATTTGAAGCTAGTTGCTGATGTGAAAGTAAAAAAAATATTGTCTACCTATTTTAAGACAATGAGATACTCCTCTATCCAATCAACATATTTCCCAATGAAAAATATAAATGTTCAACTAAAAAGAAGGTCATGTTCCACAAGTCACTGATCATATTTTCAAGCAAAAAATTTGGGTGTTTAAGTAAAGAAAAGATCACATTCTACAAGATATAAGGTTTGTACACTTATCGAAACAATAAACTTAAACAGGTCATTTCTTTTAACAAATTTTTTTTTTTTTAAACCAACAGCTACACATCAAAAATCTAAGACCAGACAAAATTAATTCTAGTTTTTTGGATAATAGGTGGTATGATACTAATTTCAGACAAGACTGATGCTATAAAGAATGCCAATATAGTGAACAGCTAAACAAGAAACTGACTAGGTTCCATATAATATGGCTTCTCAAATAGACAAAAAATTGTTCAATTAATATATTTAAATCCTTTACCATATGCTCCTTTTTTCATGTTTTGTTTTACAACATTTGGAAAGAATAAATCTGATAACTAAAAAAAACCTGATACCATAGAATTTTAATTATGTCCATTTAACATTCATCATATGATTGAATTTTTTCTTCCAACACCTTGTACAGCAACAGTTGATGTTAGTTTTCATATTATCAGTGTTAGCAAGATAGATCAATCAGCTTATATATTTTATACACTCTGTTATTATAAAATTTAGTTTCACAATAGCAGTTGCCAGTCATTATTTATTACTTTGAATTAAATTTTAGCAACAGCATTTAAAATGCTTTAGTAATTTCACAGCTTTCAGTTTAAGACTGTCATATCACATTATGCTGTCTTTAGGCTTGATAATTTTCTGTACAAATATTTTGATAGTACTAACGACTTTAATTCAAATGTATTTGTATGTTAGTTCTTCACTTTAGGATTAATAATGATCATATGAGTGCAACACACAGACATAAGTAGTATGGAGTTAATTTATAGAGTTCAATTTTACCAATAATTCTTGCAGTAAAATGTATAATATCAAGGTTTTCAGGAACTTACATGGACCCTGAATATAATGGATGTAATTCTGAATATGATTATGATTATGAATTATATTTTAATAGTACCATGCCCAGTCATGTAGTAGATCTATTTTCGAGAGAGAGAAAGTCTATAATTTATCTTGTACTTCAAGGAAACATTACAGCTACCAATACAATGGCTACACTTCCAAGTACAAATAAGGTTATCAATTTTTATTCAATATAAGATTACATTCTCTACAATGCAATGTTTTTGTGTATTCTTGATGAAAAATTATACTATGAGCCTGCAACTAATTACAAGATCTGTCATGCCTCAGAGCACACAAGAAACTCTTCTAAATGTAAGATTAAAAACTATAATATTTAACCTGATTTAAAGGCACATCATGTCCTACAAGGCATCGTAGGCAGTAAATAATGGCTGATAAAGTAACTGCTGTTGGTGTGTTGCAGTTCCCATAAACTTCATGACTGGTTCCACTAAAGTCAAAAACAGCAGTGCCCTATGAGTATTAACACAAAAATTATTTTAATTGAAAAAAATCAGACACCTGTTGGTAAACACCAAAAACAACAGTATAAATTGGTGAAAATAAGTTATGAAAATACTCTAATTACACCACAAAGAAAATCATAAATTATATATAAACAGCATAAGTTGGTTAGAAAGATTCACAGAGCATTGACCTATAATGTTGATATGTTGTTAAAATACTAAATTTTATTAAAAGTGAAATAATTTGACCAAATCCTGTATGAATTAGCGTTCCAGTAATATCTTGTTATGAGCTACATTCTTAATTAGATTGACTTATGATATATATTTAAAAAAACAAAACACTAGACATTTAAAATCTTCCACCTCCTATCTGTTAAAGTAAAGCATTTGTAGTGTACCTTGGTAATTGGTGTTTTTAAATTTTAAAGATTTTATTTTTTCATTTCAAAATGGCTGCTGGATGGCCAAATGCTAGTGTGGTAAAATATTTAATTCAAAGAAGAACTTGATATTTTATTAGAAATAATGCAGCTTTAATAACTCAATTATTAAATATTATACAATTTAACAAAACAAATTGCTTTATTACTTTTCTTATCTCAAACTAATCAGACTTCTAATTATCTAAAATGTGCCAAGTGTGCAACATGTAATTATTAGAAGTTATGACCTAATATTTAAATTACAATACAACAAAATATCTTAAGTTTTTAACATGAAACAATAAATACATTTCGAATTACAGGAATAATTTTAGTTGTTAAGACTGTTTTTAAAACAGATAAGATGTCATATAAAAAGAATTGTGTTTTATTAGGCATTCAACTAGATTTTAGATATGCATTCCAACCTTCATTAGGTAAAGTAGCTTTACTGAAAATAAGTAGCTGAAAACAGTAACAAACTAAACACTTCTTCCAGTCTTATACACTAACTTTTTAAAGACGTGTCCCAAGTAACATGTCAGTGATCTTCTTGTACAGGGTTGAATGTTATATTAAAATAACTTTGAATATGCAAATCACCAAGTTACATGACAACTAAAACCAGTATAAATTCATGGTGGAATGGCACATATCAGAAATACATTTTGATATTTTTTGGTATTTCATAGGTAATGTGATACCAGTTAATACTGATTGCTTTTAGGAAGGATATGCAAAAGTCCTTTCCAATGCAAAATATTCATACACTTAGGTCATAAAGATGCATTCAGATTAGGGATTTGAAATTTCCAAGATGTGGCTTTCCTTGTATTTAATGGTATTGGAAACAAGGAAATATGGATTAACTTGGAACACCAGGATCATACAGAAATAGACCTGAAACAAGTCCTATGCCAATCTTGATAAGCAAAATGATGTATCTTGTAAAAGATGAGAATCCAAGAACACAAAGATCTGTGATAAAACACATCCACATGTCCAAGGCAACAGTATGCAATATAATTAACAATATATTCATCTGTAAAAGTGACACAAGTCACCTACACATAAACTACTTCCACAACACAACCATTCAACCATTGCATACTTCAAGAAGCTGGAGAATGAAATGGGTATTCATGTTATTCAATAAAAAAAATATTAATAAAGTCATAGGACACAGCATATATGGATTTTTGTACAATCATCTGATGAAACAGGCGTTAGGAAGCCATCATCATCATCATACCACACTAATGGCCTAAGGAAAGTCATCAGGTTGGAGGGGTGTGCTTATTTTTTTATTTTTAGATATGACAATCTTATGATGTAGCCTTTTGAAATGGAAACTGTACTGCAGGGCAACTGTCACGATGTATGGTTACTGGATAGCATGACAATGAGCATGACCACATCAACTGTAACAATGTGGTGAAGCTCCAAATCATTTTAATGTAATATAATTAACCTCTGTATAATGTCAAGATTATGAATGAATTCATGTTGAAAATTTTAATTACAAAACATAATATTTTCATACTGAATTAATGAAACTTGGGAAATCGACTAATAATGATAAAATTATAAATTTCAATACTTTTTCCAGATGATAACTAAATCAGAATTGGCAACTGTATAGTCAATGTCTTAAGAAAGATATGGTGCTTGATACTTTTCCTAAATTTAGAAACAAGCCAAGGCCTAGTTCTTCTTAAAAGTGAACAACTTAAAGAAAATATTTAATGAAAAGAAGCACAACTAGAGTTCAGTAAGTTAATCAACAGTGACTGGTATGCCTAACAGTGTTATTGTGACGGATTAGTAGCAATAAACCTAAAGTGAACTATATATTTTTTTTGTAGTTTAATTGATATCCATTAGTACCAAAGCTACCAAATTAACTTTACATTTTAAAATGTATAAGTAACTGGTGAAATAAGTATTTATAATTACACCATAATTATATTAAAATAGGTACAAAACAGAATCATAAAGCTATAAATATAAACGTGGTTTTACCAAGTGACACAAATCAAAATAAAATGAACACTAAATACATCCCAACAAAGAATCTTAATGAATTAGCTAATGACTTGATTCCAAAAATTTGATTCATGGAAAGTTTCACTTATTTAAGAGACATAATCTCTCAATTTTTTCATATTGTAATATTTTCATCCTTACATAACAGTGAGCTTTAAATAAATGTGATATGATAATCAATTATGAAAGGACATTTACCTGTGAGCAGTATAATAATATTTGATATAAAAAATTAACCTTTTTTGTATGTATAGTAAGATGAAGCTTAATCAAAGTGCCATCATCCATGTAATCTTCAGAACTCAGTTCAACATGATCCTTTTCATTGCTAAAATTTCTTCCAATCTGTTTTAACATGTCCCTCACTGCAAGTTCTGCATTGGCCTAAAATGAACATGGTGTTAAATTAATCATTTGTATGATATACAGCATGTGATGTAATTTTACAAAAGTTATGTAAAAATTACATTATGTTAAAAAATATAGATATTAAAAGGATAGTTGCAAATCCTTTTTGTTGTTTTTATACTTTAATATACAGCCTGTATCTTTAAATTTATAACAACAAACTGAGAAATCTGTTATATGTGTGTTCAGTTCAATAAGTACAAAGGGTTTATTGTTCTTTAACTGAATGGCCTACATATGGTAATACATTGGTATATCACCACAGATTTAACTCATTATACCAAGGGTAACAGTGAACTTTAAATAATTCTGATAGAACAGAAGTATTTACTTGTGATCAATCTAATATTTGATATAAAAATAACTTTATAAAAGTGGTGCTTCAAAATAAAACAAGCTAAAAATATACAATATTAACCATAAAAATAGGATGAGTCAAAAGAAGAACACCGTACAATATGCAAATTTCAGTAATGCACATTTATCAAAGTTAGAAATAAAGAATACAAAGTGAATTCTTATCAGAAAGAACAATGCCACCACAGAAAAAGTTCTGGTTGGAGTAGTATAAAAACCTTTCTGTAGTAAAATAATCATAAAGAAAGATTTTTCTATTATGTAGAACCACAGGACATAAGATTTTGAATAAGGAAACCTTCAGTATTCATAGAACACCTCAACCCATTTCAGACCAACACTCATCCTCAAAGTGAAGGCTATGGCTATGAAAGGCTAATCTTTGAACCCAAAAAACCTACTGCAACGAATCTGGGTAGATATTGCCTATTTCTATTAGCAAAACAGTAAACAATGAGATAAAGATTTAAAGTTGACAAATCCGACAAGATTCCAGGCACATCCTCAAAATCAGTATCTATGTTTTAAGAAATATTGCCCAGATATACTAGAATTACAGTAATCACATTCAACACATAGTCTCCCTGATACAGTTCCACTGGACTTTTCAGCTCTTTGTCTGCTTGAACATGGTCTTGAAAGTCAGCTTCCCTGTACAGTGGAGGATTTGTGGAACATTTGTCAAGACTTGTAATCTAAGAATGACCTCATCATCTTTTATAGAAGCTGATTACAATATGAATTTCAGATTGAGCATGATCAATAATGTAAGTAGTAATTCCAAGGGCAGCACTGGACCTGATATTTTGTTCTTATAATACTTGATTAACCTTAGTACATAAAAGTTTGAAATCAAAATAATTCTTAATATAAAAATAGTAACCAGAATGGTTAGACCATTAACAGTTTTTTGAAGAAATAAAATATTGCAAAAGAACTAAAAAATGTTTTTTGTTAGGACTGTGACTAAAGAATATTTACCTGAATATATCCCATGTAGGCTTGAATAACTTTTATACCATATGTATCAATCATATTGGACACTAAAGTGATACCCTACAAAATAAAATTTTAAAAATTAAACATATTAATCTATGAACTGAAATTTAACTTAAGTTCAATTACCTTAAAGAAAAGAAAAAGAAATGCATTTCTCAAATGTTCTTTGTAGAAACTTTTTAAGGCAATATTTTACACAATGAAAAGGAAAAAGTTAACAGAAAATCTTACAGGAGTTGCGGTGTGTGTGTGGAAGTATTTTGAGAGTTCCACTTCAAAATAAAACAAGTCTACAAATATATAATATTAACCATTAAAAATGTAATGAGTTGAAAAAAAGAACATTAGACAGTATGCAGATGCCCCAAGTTTTTAATAATGTATTTTTATCAAATTCAGAAATAAAGAATACAGAGTGATGGGTTAATGTTTGTTATGATGATCAAGCCAGAACTAGATTGAACTCTAAAGAAAACAAGTAAATTAGTGTCTTTTAAGTTTGACTGTGATTTGAAAATGGTTGTCAGCAACTTACATTTTTTTCTCTGGATGTTTGGTGAAGTAATCTTTTTTAAGAAGAGGGTTAGATTTGTTTTAGATCAAAGCCACATTGGGCTATTTGCTGTGGCAATTACGGGAAATTGAGCACAAGATTTTAGCCCTGTAACTCTGTAGCCTTACTGCTATCCCACTAAAGGACATTAAATTACTTAAATTTATGGTTCCCACACTTTGGAATCTAGAAAATTTCAGGATTTTATATGATCTTTTAAGCTTATCAGTAACTAAATTAAATAATTCATGCATAACTATCAGATCTTTTTCATCAGTTTATTGTTAATACACTAAAAAAGACTATAGCATGTAGTATAACTCTTTACATGAATTTAATAATTATTTTGTTTCAACAATTCACCAAAGATGTTTCTGTTTCATCCTTTCATGAGACTATAATAAATTATTGTACAAGGTACTATGAAGTGGTATGTTAGCCAAGGTAGTATTTATTCTCAGGTTATTCATTTCCTCAAAGAGTATTAGATAGGTCTGCTTTATGACAGGAGGATCAGCAGGATAAATGTAAAATAAGCCTGACTTTTGCTAAACTGAGTTTAAAAAACAAATACACAGACTGATCACGATGAGCTATAAAAAATGAATACAATCTTTATTTGTATCAAAGACAAAAACAGTGTGTGAATATATGCATTAGAACACTGGATGGTCACCTACAAATGGATTATTAAATTGATTAACTGACATTCTTCCTTTGAGATGCCTTTTCATCAATATAATTCATTGAGATATTTTGGAAACATTGGATTTATCAACAGCAACTAGAATTACCCATATGCCTGGTCGTTCCAATTAAATATAGAGGAAGCCATAATCTTAGATATCATCTACCCTATCATTGAAGGACACTGCTGTCATCTATTTTTGCACAACATGCAGTGTTATAGCTATATTCCCAAGGGCAGAGCAGATGTTACCTTTAGAGAACAACAATGAACAAAGGCAGACAACACAGAATTTATAAGTTGAATTTTAATGTTACATATTTTAATTTCTTAATTTCAAAAGGAATATTTAAATAAATTCTCAATCATTACTTCTCATTATCAGTGACACTTCTTTGCTCCAAACTATCCATCTTAGACTTTCTTTTCACCCCTATATGATTTTGTAAAGTTCCAACAAACTACACATTTATATATTAGACATCCCCTAGCTAAAATGTAAATTTATAGCCTCTAACCTTCTTTCTTTACTGAGATGTATGCAATAAAGTGAAACCCACAAATTGCATACCTCCAAGTACAACCTGTTTTTCAAAAAATGTTAACAATTCTCTTTGACATGTGCTTTTGGATTATTTATAATTAATAGAAAGAGAGATTCCAGGTTACTGAAGGATAGGTGACTAGGAGCATTCAGATCACAGATTCTGAAAAATTTGTTTTTATTCATCAGGATTATTTCAACATATTTATAGTTTAGTTAGAAAGCCAGTTAAATTACAGTAGTTTTAGGACATTATATTTTTGTGCATGGTAATATTTTGTATTATGAATTTAATATTTATATTTATACATTTTGTGTGATAAGACTCTCATTACAAAAATAATAGGTCTAGTAAATGTCAAAGAATTCTTTTTATGGGTGCAAAAAAAGACAAGATTCAAGATGTAAGTACTAATACTAAATGTATTGTTTTTAATGTAAATTTTTTATGTATTGTTATAAAAGTAACTAAAATATACAAACTGCAAACATATTAGGTTATATAAGGAAACTTAAGAGAAAAAATTAAATAAACAAAATGGTCATTATAGCACATGTATGTTGCTAGCTTGTGAGTGTGTAGTTAGATTTTTTTTATTTACATAAAGCTATCCCACTTAATGAACAGCTTTGGCCAAACTATGAAAAAGTCTAAATGCAACTGTATAGAAATAAAACTAAATGGAAAGTTTATTAGTTTTGCTATATGAATAAATAGTGTATAATTGTCTGTCACAATATGCAGTCATTCTAGAAAGAAAAAATGGTAATTTAGATTTATTTTAAATTTTTTTTAGGTGGTGGTTACAAGGTTGGTGTAATTAACTAAGAACATATACTGTTAGCGTTAGGGTAGACAAAATAACACATGACATATAAAGCTTATGGGGAAAAAAAGGTTTTCATTTAAGGGGTTTTAGTGGCTATGCAAATAAAATATAAAACTGTAAAATAAAAAAAGGTATTTTTGTTATTAATAAAAAAATCATCACACACTCAGAATGACACAGTACATTCCCAGAAAAATCTTTAGTTAAAATACTTATTACAAAAGCTTGCCTTATTTCATGAGGACACACTTATTAAATTCAGAATTATAATACGTATACTTTCATGGTTACATGATGATTACAAGGTTGGTCAAAATGACCAAGCCCATATATGAAGAGTAAAATTAATAAAGTAGAAAACTCATGATATGTTTGTATACCACATTTTTGATCTTTCTTTGTTTCAAGTATGTCCTTAAGACTTAAAATAAATTTCACTTTAAAACTGGTTCACTATATATTTCTGATATGGTAAAGAAGCATGTCAAATTTCTCTTGTTCCTGGAAACATTTACATGCAACATGGACTACACAACACAACCCTTTCGCTACAGAAAATGTAATGCACTACATCATGAAATAATAATAAAAAGGAAACTTTCAGTAATTCAAGACATGTATATTCACATAACAATATCCTTTTATTCTAAAGAAATACAGTGGAAAAACCCTTTATAAGGATTAGTATATAATACAAAAATAAAACACCTAATACACACACACACACACACACACACATATATATATATATATATATTTATATATATACATAGAAACACTTTTCACATTGAAATAGATGATACAAAAAAGAAACTCTCCAATAAAGATTACAAGTACATATAAACATATACAAAACATCTTTAACACAGAAAATTACATATCAAAAATAACCTTAACAGTATACCTTCCTCCTTTAAATGAAGTTGCGGGAGTAGACTAATGAAAACCATTTAATATATGCATATACAAAAGAAAGTATCCATTAATTACTTAAACACCACAATTATAATTACATTAAAGCATGCTAAAATAACTCTTGCTCAATAATACACAAAAGGTACACATAATAAAAAACAATCACACTAAATAAGACCCTTTTTGAACTACAGAAAAGTACATAAAAAGAAAATACTTTTTATAAAAGTAAGCCACACAATGCAAGCATAATTCTTAGGAAATCTGGTAAGCAGATAGCACTTGTAATTATATATCTATAATAACAAAAGGGTGTGTCTGTTTGACTGTCATAACTCCAAGAGGAAAGAACCTAGAAACCTGAAATTTTGCACCCGTACTAAGTGGACCATGGACCTTGGTATTATTACTTATCCATGTGCATGCATAATGAGGCAAGCTAGAGAAACACCGCATAGAAATGAACAGGTTCCTTATATTACAAATATATATCACAGACACTCAGACAGACATGCAGGTGTGTGCACGCATGCGCATCTTTTTACAAAGCAAGCTAGCAGAAATATTGAGATAATGCCTGGGAGAAAGTTGAGCACAAGACTAAGGGGACAGGGACTTACAGAATAGAGGACCAAAGCAGGTTTACATGAGTTGACTGTTAGAGGACATCTAGGAGCAAGGAAGATGGCAGATAGAATCCCCAGCAACTTCCATTGACATCTCTAAAAGGACAGTACCTAGAAAGAAGGTAGAAAAGATGCCAATGGGTGAAATGCCTCTCATAGAAGAGCCATTCAGAAGAGTAGCTCTGGACTTGATCGGATCACTAGCACCTGTATCTAACAAAGGCAACCAGTATATGCTGACAGTAGTTGACTATGCGGCACATTACCAAGAAGCCATAGCATTATCAAAGATAGGGACCAAGAGAGTTCCAGAAGGCCTCCTGGAAGTGTTCTGCAGAGTAGGCTTTCCAAAAAAGTCTTGAGTGACAGAGAGCTAATGCAAGAGGTGTACAGACTTATCAGCAGTAGGTAGCTCTTTACTATCCTTTACAACCACAGATGTAATGGGCTTTGTGAAAGAGTCAATGGAGTCTTAAAGAGCAGAGCATGCTGAAGAAGATGAGTAAGTAGAGACCACATGACTTGGAAAGATACCTGCAGTTATTAGTATTTGCTTACCAAGAAGTCCCACAAACCAGTACAAAATTTTCACCCTTTGAGTTACTGTACAGAAGAACAATAGGAGGTCATTTGCAGATATTGAAAAAACTATGGACAGGAGAAAAAGTCAGAAGTGAGGAACAAATACCAGTACTGTTAGACCTCGGAAACCAACTGGAAAAAGACCTGTCAAATTGCTTGAGAAAGTTTGTATGCAGCTCAAGGCAGTCAGAAGCACTTCCATGACAAGATGGCCAAGGATTGACATTTCAATGTCGGTCAGAAGATCTTGGTTCTGCTACCCACAGACAACAATAAAATGACCCTGCAGTGGAAAGGACCTTTTGAAAAGCAGGAACTTGTCAAAAGAAAGGACTATAAAGTGAAAGTGGACAGGAAGACCAAGATCTACCACACCAATCTGTTGAAGAAGTACTTCAAGAAAGAAGACGACCTAACAGTTGTAGCTATTGAGGTACAGATAGATATTGCAGACGTGACTGTCACAGATGCAGAACCAAAAGACAGTGACTTTGTCACAGAAGATGAAGACCTACTAGACCTAAGACTGCTGGGTGTAGACATACACAGGTGTCAACATCAGTGAAGAACTGACTAGCAAGCAGAAGAAAGAGATACAAGATATACTGTGCCAGTACACAGATGTCTTCACAGATAGACCAAACAAGGCAGACCTTGTGTAACACAAGACTGAGACCATATCCAGGAATCCAGCCAAAGTAAAGTCCTTTACGATGAGAGACCTGACCAAGCAAGAAGTCCTAGTAATGTTAGAAGCTGGAATCAAATTCATCCTACTTTTTACCAGTGTAATCGTGAAGAAGAGAGATGGTTCAAACTGCTTCTGCATAGATTTCCCAAAGCTGAACCTCTAATAAAGTTCAACTCTGAACCTAAAAGCAATCTAGAGGCTATCATGGTGAAACTAGATGAGGCCAAGTTCTTTACCAAGATCGGACTCAGTAAAGTTTATTGGTAGATCCCAATGGAGACAGAACCTAAAGAGAAGACAGTCTTTGTGACACCAGATGGATGCTACCAGTTCAAGAGGATGTCATTTAGGTTAATCAACTCAGCAGTAACATTCACATGCATGATGAGGTAGATGATGCACAAAACTACTAACATCGAGCATTATGTGGACAACATTCTGACCCACAAAGCCAGATGAGAAAACCACTTGAAGAAACTCAGAGAGCTGTGCTGATGAGAGACGGCAGCAGATTTGACTATCAGACCATTTAAGTACTACATCAGTATCAGTTATTCTGTATTGGACTTTGTTGGACATAAGGTGAGCAACTAACAGATAGTCATGGAAGAGGAGAAATTAACCTGCATACAAGATGCACCAACTCCGATGACCAAGCAGCAAGTCAGATCCTTACTGGGATTAACAGGATACTATAGGGAGTTCATCCCAAACTATGCTGAAGTCACTGCATCACTGACCGACCTGACCAAGAAAGGCCTACCCAACAAGGTGAAGTGACAACAACCACAGCAGATGGCATTCTAGAAGTTAAAGAACATATTCGGAAGTTCTCCAATCCTTAGAATGACAGACTTCAACAAACCATTCAGGCCAATGCATAAGACGTTGGAATTGGAGCAGTACTTCTGCAGGAATATGTAGATGGACTGTTTCCCATAATGTACATCAGTAAAAAGATGTTGAGTATTGAGAAGAACAACATTGTGATTGAATGAGAGTGTCTGATCATCATATATGACATCCAGAAATTCCAGAACTACATCTACGTGAAGGAGTTCATCATCCAGATGGACCATCAGCCCCTTGCATACATCCAGAGGTACAAAATTGACAGTGCAAGGATCATGAGGTGGGCATTGTATCTCCTGAACTATCGGTTCTATTTTGAGGCCATCAAAATAGACTTTGTGCATGAAATAAAAACACTCTTTGTACATAGCATAGGTAGGTCTGCTTTATAATGGGAGGATCAACAGAATAAATTACAAAGTCAGTATGAATTTAACTTAAATAAATGAGTTAAAGTAAAGAAATAAGCAGATTGGACACAATGTGTTATACAACTGAATACAACCTTTACCTACACCAAATGAAAAACATAGTTTGCTTACTTGTGCTGGGACACCAGACCATCATATGATACTGTACTCATGAATTTATTAACTGATGTTCTTCTCTCAAGATGTTTTTCCATCAACCAACTCACTTGAAACCTATTGCAGACTGTTTTAATCTTGTTTCTGATTTACTTATAGAGAATGGAGCAATTCACATAACTGGTTATTTTAATTCAACTAAACCTTTAGTAATCATCTGCCCTACTAGTGAAAGATACTGCTGTTGTCTGTTCTTGCACAATATGAAGCATTACAGCAATAACTCCAGTTGGCACAGCAGATGTTATCTCTAAAGAACAACAAAGGAACAAAGGCACCTGAAACGAAGTCAACTAAATTATTTTCTGGACTATGCATTATGCCAAAATTGCACAGACTCGGAGACTCAGAATACAAAAACATTTTCGAAAATTTCTATGTTGAAATAAGAAGAAAGAAAATGTATGGTATGCCTGTACACCACACCAACATAATTACAAATATCAAACATAAAGTGAGTCAATTCACCTACTGCAGTGTTTATAAAATCAATAATTCATCCACAAAATTGTAGTTTTTAGCAGACAATACAAAAGTAATGTCTCACAGCACCTTAAATCCTTCTCATTCATGGATGGCTAATTTGTATGTATCAAGATCTTTTACAATGTTACATTCAAAATTCAATTAAACAATTTTATTATCAATGTATGTCAATAAACCTGCATGAAAGTGTAGTTTGTAGTTCAAGTTTCTATATTATCTAAGCCTTAATTTCAAAAGGAAATACTTAAAAAATTCTCAATCTCATCTGTCACATAATGCATTTGAGCTCTCCCTTTCAAAATTTTCTAACCTTAAAAATAGGCTACCACAGTTTCTAACCAATTCGAAACACAAATAATCCATGTTTATAAGCAAGAATCTGAACTCTGAACTTTCTATCTTCTTGACTTGCTGAGATACTAATAAGTTTGTTAAATCCACCAGATAAGCCCCTCCACTTTCTCTCCCTGAGTTTCAAGATTGTTAATCAATTTTAGCTGGCTGATAGACATCTTAATACACAATAAAAAAGAGCAGATTTTCCTCAATATAAATCTTAAAAGTTGTTGCTTATTATTCCCACAGCCAAAGTTAGCAAAACTGTTAGGCTTGTGTGGATCATATTTTGCCACTGTAAACACTGAAGGAATTTTTAAACTATCTATAGCTTACTTAGAAAGCCTGATAAATAGTACTTTTAGGGCTTTCTATTCTAATCAAATATATAGTTTTGTCTTCTAAAATGCATATTTGAAAGCTACATGAATACTTTTCGGACACCCAGGTTTTGGTGACTCAACAAGGTTTACAGAAGAATAATTTTAATTTTCACTTGAGTGAAAATGCATTTGAGTATGCAATAAGCATTACAAATATTTGTTTTATGTAAACATTTTATTTACTGTTATATATTTTTTGATAAAATTAGCTGAAACGTAAAAATTAGGTACTCCTCAACTTATAACCTAACAAAACTTCAATAAAACAAAAATTTCATGAGCTGAGCATGTGTGTAACATGACACCCCACAATCAAGAGTTCTTTTACATTAGTTTTACCAGAAACAGTTAATGGGTTCCTGCTGTATTTTATTGCTTTTGACATGAGGATTACTGCTCTAGTGGGTACAGCAATAAAACCATAAAGTTAATGAAAGCAGACATGAAAAGGTTCCCATGAGCAGCAAACCAGTTCAGGTGAAATACATTCAAAGTCAAAATGGTCAAGAAAAAAAAAACTCTTTTGAGGTCACCTGGGAGGAAAAGATGTGTCTTGTGACACAGTATGATGAGCTAAAGTGTCAAAGAAACATAAGAAGCACTTGGTAGTAGAAACAACATGATGACTATAAGTTATATATTTGGTTCTAACAAAAGAATCAGGAAAATGAGAATATCTAATAACTGTACATAAAAAAAAAAGTTTCAAGACAAGATAAATCAGAGTATGCAAAGTAAAAAATAACTATGGGTCAATATAAAAAACAAATTGAAATATTTTAATATTTTGCTAGTTTCTAAAAGCATCATCAACAAAACAAGTATCAGGAAAAGGTACAAGAAAATAAGGATTCAAGTAATGAAATGTTTAACATGTCACTAGCACCTTCAGGTGCGACTGAATTTAGTTCAAGATTTAAAGTATAATATACATAAGATAAAAGAGAAATGAGCTACCAACAGAGCCTTCTTCAGGATTAGGACTAGCAGACAATCCTGCTCTACAGACATTGATGATTAAAAGGCCTGAGCATAAGATCTGTCTTCTTCAAAATCATTGGGAAATGGCAGATATTATGCAAATTTAGCATCCAACTGAACATAAATCCTGAGAGGGATACCAGCAGACAATTTATTAATAGCAAACTAAATATACTGATCAATTAAAGAAGCCAACATTCACGATCAAATGCAACATGTCTTCACCACACAATCTCAACATGACCAATTTGACCTTAGAAAATTCATGGAACACACTGAAAAACTGAAAACTGCCTATATCACTGCTTGGGACCAGCAAGAAGGTATCTTTGTACCAAATTTTAGTTGATACACACACATGAATAGTTCATGAAAATAACAAATTGTGCTTTTCTTGGTGAAAAATTGAGCAAAAGACAGAAATTCCAAAATTATGTATATCTCTATTTAGGACCTGAAAAAAGTATCTCTGTATCAAATCTCATCTACCACAAATTGTCAAAAAAAAAACTAAAATTATGCTTTTTGAGACATCTTGACCCCTATAATTACTAAAAATGAGCAAGACAGGAATTGTTATTTGTCAACATGTGTTGCCTGTAGAAAAGTCTCTTTGTACCAAATTCCATGCAAGTTGAAACAAGGCTAAGCAATTGTCCGAAACCCCTAAAATAATGCATTTGTATAATCCCCCCCCCCTAATGCTTGGAAATCTTTAACTTTTTTCAGTAACTCTCTTATTTTTAAATGTCTTATTCTTCTTTGTCATATCCAGGCTTTGTTATTCTTTTATTTCTCCTTCACTGTGCTAATACTTAATAGACTTAAGTTAGGACTTAGTTATAAATAATAGAAACATCAATACATTTTAGGGCCAATCTTACTGGACTGAAGACTCTCTTTACTATTGAATGAAAAATGCAATTGACTGTAATGAGTCTCAACCATTTCTCATAACTGGTTTAGTTGCAGGGGAAATATCCTGACTTGACTGATTTTTTCACACCTTCCTCCAGATGAATCAACCACTTTATTGAAAGGAACTTGTCATTAGAGACTGTATTCAGAGATTATTTAGTAGTTTATTTAGATGACAATCATAAAGAAAATGAAGTTGAAAATTAAGACACAAGGAATTGGATTTTGTCTGGTTTTGACTTCTGTGTGGGTTGTATCTTAAAGGAAATTTTAAAGCTAGTTTTACAGTCTCACCTTATGATTAGCTGCAACCTGAGCCTTCAGGTCTGAGATGTTGTCCTTCAAGTTTCGTGAACCACTACAACCAGGATACTTTGCTGGAGCCATTAGCTGTTCAATCAAGTCTGTAAAATTTATGTAAGACTTAGAATTAAACAAAACAATATTTGTTAAGAAAACAATTCAAAGAAAAAGTGAGCCATAAGATACTGTATTAATCTTTAAACTAATAATATAAATTAACAAAGAACACTCTTGAATTAAACAGCACAACCCCCTTAATAAAGAAGAAATGGTAAAAGTTAGTTTAATAGACCTAAAAACTATGTAATAACTGCAGTTAAGAATGGTTATCAAAGGTATCAGTACAGGTAGAAACAAAATATGACAATTACTCTCAAAAGATGCACTATAAGTCCTGTAACTGTCATTCCTTAGACAAAATCTTCATCTGTATATCAAGTAGGCCACTTATTTTGTTATCAAGTAACAGTTATGAGAATTAGTATATTTCTTAATTTACCAAGTACTTTGGGTATTGTAATTTGCAATTTTACACTTTATACAGGTAAATTGTTTCTATCTCTTTCATTTGATCTCTGTAGTATTTTCTGGCCACTAGTTTATATTCATTACTTCTGTATGGTGTTTCTAATATTTTTGCTGTGGTTCTTGAATCTTTCTATCTAGTGTTTATATTACTGGATCATGGATGTGTTCATCTACAGTTAACTGGTTACTGATATTACCAATTATTTAATAATATTCTTGTTTAATAATCTGAAAATGTTTTTAATGCTTCTATTTAGTATTTACATTACTGGAAGTATTCATATAGAAGTAGGTTGTTTCTGTTATTACCTATTATTTAATAATATATATTTTTTTAATTATCTGAGATATTTTAAAGATACTCCTTGTTTTGTTTTCTAAACAAAAAATTCAAGCAAATAGTTTTTACTTTTTAATTTAGCCATTATTAGATAATGTTCAAAATTCTTTTGTAACTGTCTCTGATTTCCATTTACAACTAACTGTTATATAATTAACTACAAAATGCTAATACAAATATTCAGTAGTAAGTGAACTGCACTATTTTGTTTATTCAAACCTGGTTTGAGTCTACTGATTAATAAACCTTCTGTTATTCGTTTCTTAATGCTTAATGCTCAAATTTGCATGGTCTTGTCAGTGCTCTAGTGATAGAATCTATATAATTCAAATTACATTTAGGACACCTATATTAATATACTATGTTGCAGTAAAATTCTTACATCAGAACAAACCTAGAATAACAAAGTGAAAACATTTCTTTCCAATTTCCACACTGTTGCCTAAATAACAACTGATCTTAGCATTTGACTAGTTTACATTATCAAATATAATCATAATTAGGTATTTTAGGGAAGATAATTAATTTTCAAGCTGAAAGGACAAATGTTTATAAAATTTAACTAAACTGTCAACCTAATGACATTTCATTACATGAAAAACAACAGTTGAATCTAATTCTAAGTATCTTAAATAAAAAAAGAAAACTTATTAAGGAACTGTATTCATTTATATCTTTATATATATAATAAAATGTAAATCCATGAGAGAAAAGAAGAAGAAGAAAAAATTGCAGCCACAAATAAACATCCAACACCAGGGCACAAATCATAAAGTGGGTATCATATATTGTGCCCTGGATTTTAGAGGTACTGGCAGACGTAAGACCCAAATTGCATTGGGGGTATACCGTTTATCCAGTTTAATCTCAACTTTGCCAGCCTTACATGATTAAGAAATAATTTAAAAATTTAGGTGCTCTAGCCCACAATGTCCCACATATTTACCACTTTTTGCTGTCTGCAGCCAGGTGTGGAAAGGTGGTTGTTCACAAGAAAAAAAAAGCAACAAGAAATAATAGAATATATTACATCAATGTGGGAGACATTAAAACTGTCCTTGAAATTAGCATTCCATTCCCCAATATGATATTTGGACATAAATACCAAGATGTTGAGTTATTACTATACTAAGCCCAACCAATATAAGTATAGCTCCCATCTTCCACCCTTCCATGCTACTATCTGGATCTTCGGTGGTTCTAAAGGGATCCACACAGTAGCAGGTTTTATACATGGAACGTGATATAACTACCACTACAGTAATCTACCTATACAAGATATGAAATGTCCAATAACTAATTACAATTATTTCCCCTATAATAAATTTTATAGATTATTTTTTTATAGTGCATATTATAATATTGTTTAAATAAGTATTTTCAAACTTGTATAAATATTTTTTATGTTTATCATGAAATAATTTAAAGTATTTAATTAAACCCTTCTCCTTGAACCCATTAAATATCAATTTATGTACTAATATATTAATATTAGATATTAAGAACTGTACATTACTACAAATTCTACAATACCTAAGGAGCTAAGAGTGTATAATGCTCTGTATAGCATTTGGTGGTACATTACTGTTTGGAGAAAGCAGTCCAAATATTTGAAATATAAAATCATTTCTTTTGTCATAAATATTAATATTACAACAATTATTAATTATCGTAATGTTTAAATATAACTAATGTACTTGTGTATAAATGTCACCTATTGAATTACTTATTCCTGGATTATTAATACTAAACAAATTGTCAATATATCAGTATGATAAGGAAAATAATTCTGGATTTGAAAAATTATTTATGAATTTATTTTTGTAATAACGAACATATAAGTTGGCAACACGGCTCAAATGATTGGCACCCATCAGTATAACTATTATTTGTTTATAAGTATACTTATCAAAATAAATATAACTATTATATACATAAAAACTAAAAATGCCTTTAATGTTATTAGCAGTAAAACTTCTATTTATCTTGGTAGATCTATAAATTCATCTATCAACGAATTTATCACTACTACCACCATAATATCTCCATTCTGAAAACCAATTTGGAGAATAATGTGTAGAATAATTAAGTTTCAAAATATAATCATTTTATAATATTTATGTCCAAACATCATATTAGAAGCTAACTTCAAGGGCAGTTTTGCTGTCTCCCTAACAGATGTAATGTATTCTATAATTTCTTGCTACTTTTTAAATTCTCACATTTGGCTGCAGACAGCAAAAGGTGGTAAAGATATGGAACGTTGTGGGCTAGGAAACCCACATCTGCTCAAAATGTTTTTGTTATTTATTTTTTCTTAATCATGTGATGCCAGCAAAGTTGAGGTTAAACTGGATAGACAGTGTACCCCCAATGCAATTTGGGTCTTACTTCTACCAGTATCTCAAAAAACCAGGGCACATTACATGATGACCCACCTTATGATTTGTACCTTGGTGTTGGATGTTTGTATTATGGCTGTGATTTTTTCTTTCTCTTTCACAAATTTACATATAATTGTATTTCATCTAAAGTTTGGATATGCTGTGAAAGATTCATGCTATCCTTACCTTATGATGTATTTTCTTCTTTAATTTTTTAGCTTTTCAA
>NW_013666451.1:82283-109699 GCF_000517525.1 Limulus polyphemus
AAAGATGGTGTCTATTTATTTGTGACCAAGCTGTGTGTATATATACACACATACACACCTGTTATTCAAAATATTTAACATTTTTTAGATATAAGAACCAAGGAATTTGAATGAAAATTGTATGGTGAATGGTAATGTAATATGGATGAAAGTTAACACCTGACAACAAATGTATCTTTTTATTCACTTTAACTAATGCAAATCAAATAAACACCTCATGTTGCATAAAAATATCTTGATTTATTTATCATCTCCAATGATAATATGAGGACTATTTAAATACACAGCAAACTTATAGCAACTAATAAGATTCATCCTCAATGTTTTAGACTATTTAATTTTTTAATCTCATGCTTTAACACAAAACTTACATAAAACTAGTTTGTTATTGTACTTAAATATTTTCAAAATCCAAAGAGTATTAATAATGCATTTGCTTATCTATTTTTCTAACAGTCAAGTTTGAAGATACATTTTTCTTGCTAGTTATTACATGATTTTTTTATCATTTGAGTATACTTACAGGTAAAAACAAAGAAACATATGTTACTTAAGACATATGGTTAGCAGGTAATAACTCACTGACAAACAACTTTTATATATGGAAAGCATGCTGTTGAAGCAGATAGGTTTTGACACACTCACATCAATCTTCATTAGATTCTTTTACCTTTTCAGAGGTGTCAGGTTTTATTCATGGGCTGGATTCTTTACAGTAGGTGTGTGTGACTTGTTTGCAATATATTTCAACAATAAACAAACAGCACACTATCCACTTGTTTTAAAATAATATATTAAATCAAGTCAAATGTATATACAAATGTTCATTACATTGTTGGTTATCACAGTTGTATCCAGAGCTTTAAATAATTGTCTCTTTTCCATTAAAGTCCACACAGTCTAGTTTAGTTACTTGAGAACACAATTTCACAAGACAAATTATTCTCCCTGTTCTGTTATTACAATAAAGTCTGTGATAATTTTTGTCAAAGTCCACACAGGCTGGTTCAATTACTTTAGAACACAAATGATAAGACTAATTCTTTTTCTTTACTCTGTTATTACAATATAATCTGTGATAATTTCACTTTAAAAATTGCCACTATCCACTGTTTGTGGCTAAATTCACAATCACCAAGTCTAAATCTACCTATCTCTTGAACTAAATTTTCAACAGAGGTCTAGAACATTCCAAACACTACTAGATTTTATGATGCAATAATACTCAATTAAAACAATAAGAAAAACTCGGAAAGTTATGGTAACATGACACAATAATATAACAATCACCCATTCATAGCTATTGAAATACACAGCATATGATTCATTATCAGTTATGCAAACAAACTTGCGATAAACTGTTGCTTCTAAAAATAACTAACTTTAATACTAGCACTATATAAACTATCTAAATCATAACCAACACTAACTTAAACTGAAACAGTTGTGAATATCTAACACAGTGTGTTATGTATAAGATAGGAAAAACGAGTTGAATCCAAAAATTATTAATTCAGAGTCTCTGTCAGGAGCTGATTTTCTGTTTCTAACGTGTAAAAACTTTCTTAATTTTTCTACTTTTGTAGTTATTGTTTTTGTCAGTGATTTTACAACTATTCCAGCTAACATAAAACATTCTTCTAAATGTTTTCCAGTTTCTCCAATATCTTATTTTCCACAGCTGCATGAGGTTTTATAATACAGCTCCTTTAACTGTGAAAGATACAGGGGTTGTTTTTTATGGGAAAGTATTATATGAAGGATTTAAAGCAAACTTGACTTAAAACTGTTAAAAATCTTTTGTATACTGTAATTTGGTTCTGAAATAAAGGGAACAGTTGTTCTTCCATGAGGCTTTCGTTACAGTTTTTGGAGGTTATTCATAGTCTGCAAATTTGTTCAATTGATGCTGTTAGGATATCCACTGAATATGAAGACTGTTTTATGTGTTTCAGTTCAGTTTCTAATGGTTGTACATCTTTTCTGATGATAAGAATGGAAAATAAGATATCTGATTTTGTGTGTTGATTTTATGTAAGTAGTGGTAGTAAGGTTGCAAACTTCTCTGTGAATAAGAACATCTTAAATGGGTACAGTTATGTTCTCTTCCAAATGAACCATGAATTTTATATTGCTGTGTAATGAAATTCAAATGAAATAGAAAGTCTGTAAATATACAGGTGGCAGATTACAAAGGTATTGGTGACATAATGTTTCCAGAGTTTTAGTATGAGAGAAGATAAAGTCAGGAATATATGTTTGAATCTCTGCATGTAAGTTTCAATGAGAAGCAGTGAAAATTGAGAACACATTGCTAAACTGTCTGTCTATTCAAACAAATAATTCTGAAGTTAGAAGTATGAGTTGCTGGTGCAGATGGCTATTAATTCCATAATTGCAACGGGTGAGAAATTAGAACAATTAGATAGTATTTTATTAGATTATAGTTTATGTCTGGTAACAATGAGAGTTTCTGAAACATTAAAAAAGAAAACAAGTAATAAACAGAGATTATGAATTAGAAATTATCAATTTGTGGCTTCAAATACTCAAAAAACCAGCAAATGGAATTTCGGCAATCTTGAACCTCTGAACAAATCACAGTTTAGGATTCGTGAACCATCCAGGAACATGTATACAATGCAAAGCCTTCTATTTCATTCATGTTTTCATTTTGTACATAACAAACTAAAATGGTCATGGATCTAATAAAATTTTTCTTTAGTGTATCGACAAAGGTTACCATTTGACCTATTCAACAGCATGCAGGCTGTCCATATATAAATATTTTTGTCAAAGAAACAAATGTTCTGGACAAGAATGATACTTCTATACACAATCCTTTACATTTTCTTAAAACCTTTCGTGATGTATTGTTTCCTACCCTCTTCTTGGAAGATTCCATTCTTTACAAGTTTGAAAGATATGAATGTAGCACCTTCTTCCTGCAGAGTTTTAGAGTGAGGAGGCATAGACCCTGGTGTAACTCCTCCTATATCTGCATGATGTCCCCTGCTAGCCACAAAAAACATGGGTTTTTCAAAGCCTTTATAGAAAACCTGAAGAAGAAAAGTATTTTTTTAAATGAATTATATAAAAAACAAGGAATTAAACAGGTGAATAATGTACAGGATCTACAATCAATTTTCAACTCACTATAGAATGATCACATAAAAGTAGAAATGATGTATACTGAGTATGAAGTAGCCTAGTCTGAAATTATTGACAGTATACATAAAGACAAACATACCAAAATTAGTTAACATTTTCTTAACTCGAAAATGTATTTCCAATAATACTTACCTCCTATCACACTTACAGCTATTACTAGACTGCCAAGGTTTCTTCCATTGCCTATCTAACATTGGTCTGTTTTTTTCTTGCTTGCTCCAGTCTTTTATACCCCACTTAATTGCACTTAGCAATATTTGTAGTGTGACACTCTCCACCTAAGTCAATGTGCACTCAATCATGGTACTGTATATATCACATCATTCAGATAATGTTATTACTTTTTTTTGTTTTTTTGAGACTGACTCAATCCCATTCTCTGACACTGGCTCTTAGTGGGAAGGTAGGGTGGGAGAGTGTCAGTGAAGGTAAGTATTATTGGAAATACATTTTCAATTTAAGAAAATGTTAACTTCCAAAACATATTTACCTTCCCCTCACAGTTAGAATCCCACATTGATAAGGTTGAGGGGCCAGTGAGGGCATTATCTATACAGAAAGCATCTGCATAGATCATGAGTGTGTCAAGAGAAGATTGACACCCTAGTGGGAGAGCTGCACTACTTTCTGAACAATGTACTGCACCAATATTCATCAAAAATAAGGGCCACGCTCAACCCAACTGGATAGCTGAGCATCAGATTTCAACCTCTATTACGAGTAGATTCCCGCATAGGCTAGTGCCTCTCCTACTGATACCAAGTTCCCTAAATTTTCAAAAGCAAACTGAACCTTATTTAGTCAATTCAATGATTGGCAGGGACAGGCAGGATCCCCTTATGCTTTACTCATGATAGTTCATGAGTGGCAGTCCAGCATAGTATAGTAGTACCACTCGGTCAACCTCTAAGTGGTCTTATGGAACACCTCATTGAAACCTGTATAAAGTATATTGAATTAGTGGTTGCTAGTGTGGAATTGATTTGATAAAAGTACACCTGCTTGGGCAACACTTGCCACTGAGTGAGATCCTGTGAAAACATGGTAAGGGACCCTTAAAGGTAGCAATGAAAATACTCACCCCTCTGTATAATCTAGCAGAAGTGGTTAAGATAGCTACAGGGATAGACAATAACCCTCAGAAGAAGATACTGCCAGATCATGCAAATAATGTGAAATAAAAGTATTGTGGGAGATCCACATACTAGCCTACACAATGTCCTCCAGTGGGCAATTCAACCAGGTCATTAAGGACACAGAAATGTGATATATCTGATTAGACATCACTCACAGAAGATTTCTCACATTCAAAGAGAGCCCAGAATAAAATGTCGTTGTCTAGCATCTCTAAAGGCATTAGCATGGACAACAGAACCTTCAAGACCCTCACTGAATGTGACAACAATCAAAATCTGATTGATCATAGAAGTGAAAAATATTGATCAGGTGAATTGGTGAAAAGCATTTATCCCCTTTCCTGTCTGACAGTGTCTTGGGTAAGAAGAACTGGTCTGAGGACATAGGTAGAATGATATAGCATTCTGTGGGCAAATAGTGCAAACCACCCCAACCACCAATGTCTGTAGGTCAGCAACAACAGAAAATAAGACTTCAGGTAAAGGTGATACATGGCATATGAGAACCAGGTCACAAACAGGTGTTGTGAAAGGGTATATAATGCCACCTTAATATATCAGTTAGGTAATTGGACAAAGGACCCAAAACGACTTGAGGAATGTTGAGAGTACTGGAGACTCAAAGAAAACTTTGTCATGAGTATTGAATGGTAGTGAAAAAGGCCACCTTATACAGGGCAATTGTGAAAGATTGAAAAAACCCTTGCAAAAGAGCCAGGTCAAAAAACAAGATATGGTTCGCACTTTTGATCAAAATGGGTTCAACCTCCTTTTAATAAACCATTGCTGATATGCGTGTCATTTCCATTGATAAATGTCCATCGCAGGACTAAGCAAAGACTTTGAAAGACATGGCAACCTTAGAAATTAAACCGTGATGCCATGTGAAAGACTGCATAACCTCTATGCCTGAAGCTTGAGCTTCTAAATAGCTGGTTATGCCATATCATATCATGGCTGCCTCTACAGAGATAGCCTAAGAAGAAGTGGAAGTGGTGGACCCTCCTGAAGGTACTGCAGAAGCAGAAATCACAACATAACTGTCAATCCAGTGCTATTAACAGGACCCGACAAAGGGTTTGAACATACAAATTGGAGGGAAGGCCTAGAGCTGTAATCCCATCCTGTCCTGACAGAATGCATCCATTGTCGAAGCCCGAGGATGAGGTACTGGAGACCAAATTGCTAGTAGTTAGGTGTTCCAATGTAAAATAAGAGCCAATCCAACAAACCTAGCAATTCAGCATCTATTCTGTTGTGAAAAGCCTGTCAATTTTTCCCTTAATAAGCCCAGATCATGAAGCATTGCCTTTTGAAGAGCAAGAAGAACTAAAACATTGTGTAGGGAATTCTCATCATTAGTGTGTTGACCCTGGAATTCCTGACTGTTGTAACATGTACCCCATCCCTGAAGAGAAGGCATTCAAGAAGAGATGGAATTCTGGATGTGGTGGGAGCAGAGGAAACCCATATCTTAGTAGTGTCCTGAGTTAACAACTCCTCAAGATCAAAGAATGATCCTGATTAAGGAAACTAGGGAATCCAGTGAATCGATTTTTATTATCCCTTGGTTGCATAAAGACCATTAAAAGGGTCTCTTGTGCTTTCGTCCCCAAAGGCATGAAGGATTCAAGTGATATCTACATTTCCAGAAGAGAAAGAAACATCTGTCCAGTGAGAGAAGAAGAGGTGAGTAAGAGTTGGGCTTTCTGTTCCATAGTGTGTAGCTGGATGAGAGTCAGCTGAGCCTGACTGATAGATGTGATGAGAAAAAAAAATATCCAGACTGATTGCATATTGAATTGGAGCAAGAATGTCTCAGTTCTGAGAATGAAGTCTGCCTTGTTTTTTTCTGAAAGTAGAATCAGGGTGTGACCTTCTGAGAATTGTTGAGATGGTACCAGCAGTAATCAGTCGTCTATGGAATGATGTGTGCACAGAACCCACATAAAGCTGATGTTAGTCTGAAGGTAAAAACCATGATCTGCAGTACTTGACCCTTGCACACAATAAATGTGGATAGTGTTGGGATGCTACCACTATGACAATGTGAAGATAGGAACTGACTACAATGAACTTGGACATCTACAATCCCTGTAAAAAATATCAACTCAGATTGAGGAATGAGTAACTTGTGAACCTTGGAAAATCTAGGCATTGATAGAGACGAGAAAGATCGATGACTGGACAAAAATCTCCTGTCTTCTTAGGCTCAACAATTGATTAAAATAAAACCCCAGAATAACTAGCATGACTCTCTCACTACCCACAGAACAACCAAACTCTGACAGCCCTATAACTAAGTTCCAAATCCAAAGGATCTTGGGGAAACAGAAACCCTACAGGTTGGGTGAATAATAGTGATGAAGATGTGATCTGAATGACTAATCCTGACTCAAGGCCATGTAGTGCTCCTGGATCGGTGGTTAAGGTTACCACACATCCAGAAATTCTTGGAACCAAGCCCCCACAGAACCCAAAGATATACAATAATCACTGACAAAACTGGTGGTGATCAGACCAAGCAGTGGAAGCATTGGATATAGACAGACTATTGTTGGTACCAATGTACTAAGGGGCTATGTCGGGAGTCGGAACCCTCTAATAGGTGTGAAGCTATGATCCAATGTAGGAGCCAATAAAATTCGAGATGCCAATGACAACAGGGATGACAATCGAACCAATGCAATGTTTATGCTAACAATGGTTCCAGCTCATCATCAATGAAGTTGGAATTTAGAGTCCATAGTTTTATCCTGTCCCACTAGGGGACATTGATCTTTTTTGGTTAACTACAAATTCCTCTTTAGAACTCCTAAATTCGAGGAGCAGATGTAATATATGAGTGTCAGAATATGCTTCTACCTGGCAGTGACAGGCTAAATCACAAAGTTCCAACCACTGTGTCAGATAAGGCATAATTGTCCTTTCACGTTACTGAGAAAGAAACCTCCCTGCATGAACAACAATGTCCCTGGATGGAGAGATAACTAAATGTTTGCTTCCAGACCTTTCATCCATCATATAATGCAGGTTTAAAAGCAACTGGGAGGAGACCCAAAACATCACACTCTTGATGAAAACTGAAGAAAATAAATCAAAGGCTGTTTATTCCAAAGTGGCCTCCTTTTTGTTTTTTACTATCATGTAAAGACTGTGTTGATTACCATTGATTGGAACAACATTTAGTCATGTAGGTTTGTTTTGTTAGAGCAAAGCAGCATTGGGCTATCTGCTGTGTCCATCATAAGGAATCAAACCCCAAATTCCAACATTGCAAGTCTGTAAACTCACTGCTGTCTCACAGGGGGACTGAAAAGCTAACAGACTAAAAGAAGGCATAGGAAAAAATAAATCTAAATTTTCTCCAGAATGTTGAGGATTGCTTGCATTTGCAGGCTGAGAGCCATCTGGAGGAACACCATGGAACCAAATATATGTCTCCATCTCACTCTGAATAAAATCACTGACAGTCTCAACTGAATGACTCCCCCTCCCCCTTCAGATTGCTGTACAATGTTAAATATCAGAGGTGGGATTGAAGAGACCTGATTTCAGCTATGCCAGTAATAATAATCAGGGAATTCATACCACAAATTGGCTTTCCAATCGTTTTTTTTTAAAACGAAAATTAACTTTGTAACACGGAAAAAACTCAAGGTAACTCAGAACGATTGTAGCACTGGGAAACCTGTTATTGATGATTTATTGAGAAAATTGATAACATTATCTGACTGAGGTGCTTATATACAGTACCAGGATAGAAGGTACATTGATGTAGGTGGAAAGTATCATGAGACAAATATTGCAAAGGGCAATTAAGTGGGGTATAAAAGACTGGACCAAGTGAGAAAAAATTGGACCAATGCTCAGATTAGCAAAGGAAGAAATCCTGGCAGTAGAGTAAGAGCTGTAAGTGTGAGTAGAGGTAACTATGTTTTGGATTGGTTGGTTGCTCATTTCGAATTTTGCACAAAGTTACGTGAGGGCTATCTGCACTAGCCATCCCTAATTTAGTAGTGAAGACTAGAGAGGAAGCAGCTAATCATCACCACCAACTCTTGAGCTACTCTTTTACCAACAAATAGTGGAATTGACCATAACATTATAATGCCCCCATGGCTGAAAGGGCAAGCATATTTGGTGGGACATGGATTCAAACCCACAACCCTCAGATTGCAAGTTGAGCACCTTCACCACCTGGCCATGCCTAGCCCTATGTTTTGGAATCCCATAATCATTCTGTATCAATTTTAAATAAAAGTAAAGGTTCTTGAAGCTATTAAAAATATAAGTATATTGTCACTAAAGAATACATAAATGGACAAATTTGTTGAGAAAAATAAACAACATTTAAAGTTTCCATATATATTCTGACTAAAGCTACAGTGAGTATTAAACAACAAGAAATGCATTACTTAAAATAACTGATAAAAGTTAATTACTGGTAAGTCAAAAAGTTTTTTTTTTCTTCTTGTAGGAGTTAAACATACTATCTTCAGTGTTTGTGGGTATGACAAATGAAGACCTTGACTACTTCTTGATGTATTTTTGGCAGGTAAAGTCACTGTCTGGAATAGCTGGACTCAGAAAAAGCTGATGGAATGCCTTATCTGGAATTTGGATGGTTTAACTCTCAATACAATCTAACATTTGAGCGAAGTGCAATGCAGGGACTGAAAAACAGTTTTTGCCAAATTGCACCAACATTTTGAATCAGTGGAAAATCAAGCAGTCTCCCAAGCCACGTTCAAGACTTGAAAAAGGGGTCCCTCAGAAAAATTCTATGCTGATGACCTGTGGCAGTTGCATGGGAAGGTGCTCCCTGCAATTGATTTTGTCAATCACAAAGAAATCCTTGTTGACAAGGTCATTGAGAAGCTATCTAGTGAGATAATAAGACATTACTTGAGTGTGTGAGATATTCTCACCCTAACAGAGGCAGTTTCTGTGGTGATAAGGTTCAAAGGCATGCCTTTGAATAAATTGCAAGAGAGGAAGGAGGCTGCAATAGCACCTGCAGTAACCACACCTCAGACAAAGTGTTCTATTCAAGAGAGTACCTTAAGAGGAGTTCGAACTTTTCCAAAGGCAATCCAGCAGCCATCACGTCCTGGCACTGCGTTACAACCACAGTGGTTCCTTGTCAATGGGCAGAGTTATCGAGGTCCTCCTATGATGTTTTGCTGAAGAGAGGAATGCAGTATCTGCTGTGGTTCAGGGAAGCAGATTCACTTTAAAGTGCAGCAAGATAGGTGAGGTAATCAGTATCAAACCAAGTGCACAGAACTAGAGCACTGCTGCTATATCCACTTTTGGAAACTGTTTATGTAAGAGTTATTATTTAATTCATTTAGTGATCTAATGTTTAATGAATATTTAGTTTTCATAACAAGTTAAAAGTTAATTATTTTAAAAGTAATAGTTATGACAAATTTTGTTTCATAACTCAGTGACAGTCGTACATTGTGTGTGTAGTACAACTGCTGTAGTATTGTTGACATCATGTTTCTCAAAACCTCTAAGTTTTTCTCGCTATCTGAGTATTGTTAAATCATAGCATCTCCTAGTTTGTAGAAAGTTCTAGGCCTCAATTGGAAAATTTATAAATATAAATGACCAAGTGAGTGCAAGTCAAGTTAACTCGTTAAAGAGAACATGAAATTAGCCAGAATGTGAGTGATTAGCCTTAACAGGCGACTTCTATAGTGTGTTTCACAGCTGTATTGTAACAACAGAGATAGGAAAAAATAATTTGTCTTGTCAGTTAGGTTCTAAAGGAATTGAACCAGCCTGTGTAGACTTTGACAAAGAGGAGACAATTATTTGAGGCTCAGGATACAAGTGTGCTAACCCAAGGGGGAACGTAAATGATTTGATCACTGATACTATTGTGATAAGAGTACAGAAAAATAATTCATCTTGTCAGTTGGATTCTAAAGTAATTGAATCAGCCTGTGTGGACTTTTGACAAGAAAAGAGAATTATTTAGAGTTTTAGACAAAACTGTGATATCCTATACAAAAGTGTAAAGGATTTTTGTGGATACATTTTACTTGTTTTAAATATATTATTTTAAAACACATGAACTGTGTGCTGTCCATTTATTGCACAAATTTATTGCCAACAAGTCACAGACACCTACAGTAAAAGAATCCCAGCCCAGCCAATATTCAAAACCCTGACAGAAACTAACAGAGCCAGGATCAAGACTAGACACTGACTTGAGAAAGTGAAGTAGGCAGTCTGTGCCAAAGTGTTTGGTGGTCAGCTTTTTCAGGGCTGGGTAGTGCTTGATACTTGTGTGTAAAGATACAGAGGGGAGAGATAAAGTTACTGGTTGATACAGGAGCTCCCAACACATTGGTTGACCTCATTGTATGTCAGGCACTCCAAATGAAGCCAGCACTGCAGCTACTTCTGTTAAAAGGTGATGACTAGACGTGACTGGAGAGACAAAGCTCCAACTACGTTTAAGTGAAGTCAGTTACAGAATGATGGTCATCTATAACCAGGGATTTGGCATGGGTATTATAGGAATGGACCTACTGCAGAAATTATGCATTAGTTTTACCCTTGCAATAGGTGATCTGCCTTACCACAGGAAAATCACCCAATGCTGGCCAGACTGAACCCAAGAACAGTTGACTGCCCAAATGTATGTTGAAGAGAAACTCATAGTGCTTCTTTGTACACACATGATATTCTGTGGTTTGCTTAGGACAAGGTATTGTGTATTGATGCAGTGCAATATGACTGTAGAGCCAACATATGAAATGTACTGTCTCCTATCAAGAATGCAGGCAACATTAGCTCAGTCAGTGATCTGTCCAGAAAGGTATAAAGTCACATTATTGTTCTGTAATTATTATATCAGGATACAACTGTGCTAACCCATGGGGTAACATAAGTGAACTAATCACTGATACTATTGTGATAAGAGTATAGAAAAATAATTAATCTTGTCATTTGGATTCTAAAGTAATTGAATCAGCCTATGTGGATTTTTGACAATAAAATATAGATATTTATGGAGTTTTAAATAAAACTGTGATATTCTATAGTGTAAAGAATTATTGCAGTAGTGTGATTTAGCCCTAACTACAATGTCTGGTAGAGGTAGCCAAAACTAGTGGTATCACTAATGTTACAACCATCATGCTATGCCTGAAAACAAGTATCAAGTTGCTGACAACTCTGAGGTCACCAATTGAAGACTTACATGCAACCTTCATTCAAAACAGCAGCATAAGCTCAGTAAACTGTTGGTTGATTATAATGATGTACTTGTAAGACCAGATGTCTTACCAGGTTGGGGGAAGAGCATGCTAAGTTTCTGTGTTGACTTCAGAAATGTGAATGAGATGACTCACATTGATGCCTTCCTGTGAAGGGTTCCCAATGGTTTAACACTTTAAAACCTGACTTCTAAATACTGGCAAGTCAAGCTGGATGATAACAGTAGGCCTAACCTACTTTTGTCACTTCAAATGGTTTGTAAGAGTTTTATGTCATGTAATCCAATCTATGCACTGTGTAATGCTACCACCACTTTCAAAAGGTTAAAGTAGTTTACACTGAAGGGTCTGCAAGAGGAAAGGTGCTTGGGCTAAGCCAATAATGTCTTGGTGTTTAGTTGAAAACTTGAAGTTTCTACTGAAATCCTACGAATTTACTTCAGAAGCCACGAATGGCATAAAATTGAAACCAATGACGTATTAACTCATGCACATGCAGATGGAATATTGTGAAAAGAGGTGGAGTCTCTACTGATCCTGAAAATATTGCAGTGGTATGAGACTGGCCTCAACCTATGATCACTAATGTTTTGTAACCACCATCTACAAGATTTCTGCACCATTATCTGCTCTCACTAAAACTGATGCACATTTTAGATGGACATAGAAGTGTGATCAAGCATTACTGTCCCTAAAGCCTGTTTTAGTGAAAATTCCAGTCTTGATATATATCCTCAACAGGACTGTTAATTTTTGTTCAATATTAATGCCAGTGATAGTGAAATAGTGGCAGTGTTATTGCAGTTGTAGGATGGAGTGAATATGTGGTTGTGTACACAAGTTGTACACTCGAGATTCCTGAATGCTGATACTGTTTGCAGTTCTTGTCTTTGTCAAATACTACTAACACTACCTGTATGATAGAAAGTTCACCCTTTGGGTAGATCATGCATTGATGAAATGGCTTATAAACTTTTAAAAACTGTAAAGGATTATTGTAGGTTGAATAACAACACTGCAGGAGTGTGATTTAGCCATAACTGCATTGGCTGGGTCTACAACATGTAAACACTGATGGACTGTCTTGTTTGGGTGAGTCTCTCTCCATTCTTAAATGTCTTGAACTGGGATACCAAGTAGGAGTAAAGGCCATTTCTCCCTTAGTGGCATCAAGCTATGCCATATTAGATTTCACTACTGGCTAGATATCACAATTAATGCTTCAGGAGCTCTGAAAATAACAACTGAGAGATCCAGAGGTGCAACTTGCTTTACAACAAGGTGATCTATGGTCAGCACAGATTGAGGAAAGTGGTAAAGATGCACATTGTCAATAGCACTTACATGAACATTTAGTTGTACATGAATGCATGTTCTTTCATTACTACCAAATTCTGAGACTTCTATTGCAGTGAGTGATCTCCAAGATTATGAGCCTGGAAATTCTTCAGACTTTGCATCAGGGAAGGTCTGGATGTCACCAAGGTGTTACATGCACTTATGCTAAAGTGTGATAGCTGTTCTACTGGCTGCATTCAAGTCACAGTACTGTACAGTGCCTGGAGGAAAAACTGGCTAAACAGGGTAAACTCAAGCAAAAAAAATTGTTTGTTTTCCTTTACAGAAAATAGTCTTGAATATTGCTGGTCCTTTCTGAAAGATGGAACAAGATAAATGGTGAACACTACACTGGATGTCATTATTTATTTCACAAATTGGGCCAAGCTCTATCCATTGGTCAATACTTTGGTGCAATTCATGGCTAATATGTTGGTGGAGAGTTGAAAAACTGAAGTTGGTACACCTGAGGAGATTCACACTCACTGGGAGGGGGGAGGGGGTAATTTCAATAGCCAGTTTTTCTCTGAATTGTTTATAGTGTTGGACAGTGTGATAATACAGACTATCAAGTGGATTCTTGCAAAGTTTGTTAATCCCAGTTGAACCAACTGTGATGAGCACTTGGCATATGTTATGATGGTGTATCACATAAAAAAGCAGAGTTTGACTGGTTGTTTTCTCAACATAATCATGTTTATTATGGAAATAATGCTCCCCCTTAGAGCAGATGTGTTGTGGTGTGAATAAAATATGTTGAGTGGCTACAGTTTATATTGGCTGATGTTCACATGTTTGGATAGCTGTGAGCTGTTGTCATAGCAATGATACAATGGAGGGAACAGCTGGTTGTAGGTCAAATACAATAAACTAAACTAAACTGTAGTACAAGGAATTATTGTAACTGGGCTATTAACACTTACATTTCAATCTCAACATCTGGTATTTAAGATTAAATTCTTAACCCTTATGCATCCAGTTTGAAAATAGCCTTTTTTGTGTTTAAAAATTTTCATTCTATGTTTGCCAGACTTGAGAAACCAGTGGCAATATGGATAAGTGAGTACACTGAAAGTTACATACCTGACTACTCAGCAGTCCCCAACATTCCAGGGGCTGATTTAACATTTAGAATGGTAGATCTGGAGCATATGGATGGATTAAGACAAGTTTTTTGCATACTCACATGATATGTGGGCTCTAACTAAAGCCATGAACAGACATAGACCTGAAGTACCAAGGGGATCCAACCTACAAGAGTACTAGGGTTCAGATTGTAGGGGATGACACAACTGAGGAAACATCTGGAGTACCCACTCCACTAACCAGTGAACCATCCCCTATCGAGCCAGTCTGCCAAAAACCTAGCTCTGGAGGTCCATTCCAGAGGCCATGGATACCCTAATGAAATCAGTAGTGACCAAGGAATCCAGGACTTGTAAGTAGTGTCCAACTGGTGAGTGGCAAGTAGAGAAATGACACCTATACCCATTGTTTATTCATGTGTACAGCAAACATCACATCCCAAAGCCTAAGATGACCTTCCTGAACTGAGGTCATCTAGGAATTATTTCAAGCACAAGGAAGGTGCCATGATGTCAGAGGCACCTCGCCTAGAATTGACTACTCAAACACAAGTGAATGGAGTTCTCACAAATTTAGATATTAATGTGGGAGAGTTTGCACTGAATACTCTCCAGTAATTGTCTGCCTATATGTCCAGGATGCAGCTTATGAGGTTGGGGAAGGTACAAATATCAAAAATGACCCCAACAGAAATTAAGAGCCTCTTATGCTGCAAGATATTCTGGTATGGAAAAACCACTGACACTAGTAGGTAACCAGGTGGATGCAGGCCTGAGCACTACATAACTGAGAGGAAGACCATTTCTTAAAGTGTAAGAACTGGAGGATGAGATGGACCATTCTAAAGTAAATCTGGAAATGGCTCATAAGTCTTTTGAGAGAGCCTGAGGTTTTTTTTATTTCAGACAGCTGCAGAGCACTGAATATCATTTGCTGAACTGCCAGGGTTCCTCTAAGGTAGGAAGCTTTAACCTCCTTAGCCTCAGCACATAAATGTGTTTATTGTAAATTTATTTATAATTTTTATTTTCATTATTTATCATGTAGGCTTTTATTCCTTTTCATGTTAATTTGCATTCTGTAATTAGCGTATATGTAGAAATTCTTGTATATATTACCTGTAAGTGTAATTTTTATTACTACCATTGTTGTTTTTTTTGTCTTCTGTTATTTGTAAGATATTAGTTCTAATTGTGGGTGCACCTACAATTATGTATATATATTTTAAGAGTCTTTTTATTGTAATGTGTATTAATTTAACATATGATTTATCATTTTCTGGAGGGTGTTTCATATAGCCTGTTGCTATTATTGTTATGAAATATGGCATTGAGTTTTCATCTTTTTATGTAATTTGAGTTAGTTTAAAGTTTTGTTGTTTATTATGTTTTATATATAAAGAGTTCTTTGCATTTGTTCCCTTTTTTGTGGGAAAAATATTTCTGTTCTGTACATTTTACGTGTAAGCATGTTTTTCTTTAACTTATGCTTTATTATGTTTGAAGCATTCACTTCATTTAATGTTCTGATATGCCAATTTTCTATAGTATGTAATTTTGTGTTTTCTTAATATGAAATAACATTGAAGAAGAATGAATACTGGGGAAATCTTCATGTGAAATTATGAAGATAAACTTAAACATGCTTCATTAGTTTCACACACACTACAGCCAGAAAATCTCCATCTAATTCATGAAAATTACAACACTGGAGGCTGAACATCTAGTGATAACAATGAGAGCAGTTATTATAGCACCAAGAAGTGAAATACTTATACCAAGACTTAATTAGAAGAACTTTAGGTCTAGTGACTGGAGCATAGTGGAGTTGAACATTCTGGCTTGTCCTGAGGAATAACTCATTGAAAAACTTTTGTGGATGTGAAGAATAAGGATGTCAAGAACACAACAAATCATGCAATCTGAGTCAATTCTAGATGAAACATTGCAAGATGTGAAGCTGTAAATGTATTATCTCCACATAAAAGAAGGATAGCAGAAAAAATTACTTTAAAAAGATGATGTCAGAATTCTGATGGAATATTAAAATATGTCATTACTTCAAGACGTAGGCTTGGACAAATAACATAACTCATAAGATTGATACTGGGGTCATATTTCCAATGTATAAGTTTGCTAGATGACTTCCAGTTGCAAAACAGCTGAGTCTCTCAAATAACTAGAAGCCATGAAAAAACAAGGAGTAATAGAACCAACTACTAGTCCTTGAGCATTATTCATCATACTTGTGAAGAAGAAGAATGTATTCACAAGGTTTTGTGTAAAATATCAGAAAGTGAATTAAGTCACAAAGATGGATGCCTCCAACTGGATGTTTTAGCTAGATCAAAATGGATCTGAACATTGGAGTTGACAAGTGGATACTGGAAAGTGTAAGTCAATGAAGTAAGTAGAGAAAAATGGTGTTTAATGTAGGAAATTTATTGCATTAACATCTGAATACCACGATGCTCCTTCTACATTTCAATGATTAATAGAGTGTGTTCTCTCTAGACTACTCTGAAATGTCACACTCATATACCTGGATGACCCAATCACGTGTGAGAAGACCTCTGATGATACATGTGATGGACTAAAGAAAGTATTGGATTGGTTAAGGAAAGAGAACCTTGAGCTAAATTCCAAGAACTGTGAATTGTCCCATCAACAGATAAGTTTCCTGGAACATATAGTCAGTAGAGTGGGAGTATCTATAGACCCAACCAAGAATGAATCTGTTTAGAATTGGCCAACACCACAGAACTTGCATGAGGTAAGAGGAGTGCATGAACATGCTCTTACTACAGCCATTTTATAAAATAACACTCTCACATAACTTGTCCTTTACACAAGCTTCTTGAATAACCAAGCAATATTTCTTGGACTGCTGATTGTGCACATGCACTCAATAAACTGAAAAGAGAACTAACCATTACTCCTGTATTAACATACTCAACTCTTAAAGATTCACTCAAAGTAGATACAGAAGACAATGATTATGCAATGGGAGCAATGTTATAAAGTTGATACATTCAGTGCTAGTGTCAATGCTGTATGATGTGTGCCACCCAGAGAAAGAGTTTATCTAAATAAGGTAAACTTCAACACAGAATTTTTGGTTCTACCCTAACGAAACCAGCTCTGTAGAATGCTGGTCCACTCTTAAAGATGGAACCAAGACACCTGTATATATTCATGGCCTTTGACTCCTCACAAAGTGGGACAAGGCTAATACACATCAACACAATCAATAACTGATGCACTAGTAAATCACTGGATAGCCTGGTTTGGAGCATGTGATAGATCCACACAGATCAGGGAGCTAATTTCAACAGCCAACTATTTTCTGCATTGCATAAAATGTTGGCTGTGATGAATAAGTAGTTGGCCTCTGGAATGGGTTGCCTTCAGATGTGGTAAGTAGAGCAAATTTAAGTGGATTTAAGGAAAGGCTTAATAAATATCTAAACTATAAAGGCTTCCACTGAGAGTTTTCCTTTTTTTCAAAGTATAGCTTAGTTTAGTGGGTGGGATGATCTAGATATATCAACAGGTCCTTTGCTGTCCTTCAATTTTGTTATATTCACCATATCACACCCACAATGATGCTTTAGTAGACTATGGACTGTCAAATGTATGCTTGCTTAAGTTTCTTAATTCCAATCCAACTGAATGGGATAAATACTTACTGTATGTCATGATCACCTACCTTGCAACTCAGCAGAGATCAACAGATTGTTGGCCAAACATGCTCATGCTCAAGCAGGAAGTGTTGCTCCCTGTAGATATGATGTCTTGTCCTCCACCTAAGGCTGACATCCAACAATGTCCAAAAGAACATATGGAATTGGTAAGGGTTACACTGGTTTACGAAAGAGTTTGCATGCCAACAACTAGGATAGGCAGTCAGAAGACAAAAGAGATGCTATGACAGATAATAAATCAATGTACCAGAGTGGAGACTGGGTGTGGCCTTTGTACTTGTCTGCACCATGGAAGGCACTCAGCTCCAGCTCAATAGGGCCTCATCCTTTCCTCTGACAAATCAGTACTTTAATGTACAAGTTACAGTATTGAAGAGGCATCCACAGGTTATCAATGAACCTCTAGTGAAATGGTTTGACCAGGAATTAGAGTCAGAAAATGATGAGTGGACAAAAGCATTGATTTGTCCCACCCTGACTCAAATGATGATTAAAAAATAGCTAAGAATACTTATCTTGATGTTCAGGATGATCCAGAAGAGGAAGCACTGGATCTAGAAGCAAGAAACAACTCTAACAGTTAGCTGAACCACCACTCTCGGTGAACAATATGGCTGTGATTAAGCTAGACTATCAAGCAGCTAGTCATTTTATTGAAAAATCAAAGCAGAGTATTGAGCAGAATATCATTATAACAGATATCCTTAGGATATCATTGACAGCTGATCAATTAACACAGTTTAAAATAGCTAGCTAGTTCTAGTGGATGTAATGGCCAGTAACTCTGCAGTTTGAACAACTAAAGATAATAGATAGGAGTTAAAAAACTCAGTTGAAAGACATTGCAACCATTACTTTCTGAGCTATTAAATTACTTTTTGTGGCATAATGTCATCTGACATTTAATGATAATCATACATCATGAAATGGTGAGAGCTATGGAGCATACAACTTCTCCACGTGTTGAGTTGCATAACCACTGAGTGTATACCAATACATACTGTAGTAATAGCACAAATATCATTTTGATATTTTAGTTGAAAAGTTTTAGTTTAGCTGAATTCTGTTGGTAATCATCTATTTCATGATGCCTGAAAGAAAAATGTATTGAGTATGACAGTTCCTGATGGCACAGCATTACCATACCACAGTCTGTGTGATGTAACCAGAGAGGGTTATCAAAGTAATTTTCACTGATGTACCAAGTGTTTTATTTGATTGTGATGGATCATTTTCAGTCATGCAGATTATATATATTTAGTAAGCTCATAGTTTCATAAATTTTTTCTTGACATTTTTTTAGTACAAGGGGCAGTTACAGAGTCATGAAAATACAGGCTGTAAGCATACTGGGTGGAGGAGGAAAGTAACACCTGCATGTTGAAACTCTGAAATCAATACCTAGTTATTACTAAACTTGAATTTGGACCATGGTAATCCATTATCTACTCTGTCTCTAAAGGCAGTTTTAGAGAGAATGTGATTAGTAACTAAGCAGTTACGACTCTTTACAACCTTCAAACCTCTGACCTCATGAACAATTGGAATTCTCTAAGTTGGCATGGATAGCCTTAATGCTGCATATTGCCCAAGAATGTAGACAAAAGTGTTTTTTAATGGTAGGTCAGATGGTATCTTGAGGTTACATTCTGCCCTATGTTTGAATGAGTATAACCAGACATGTGAGTAGTGCAAGTTGCTCTGGGTAAATTTGACATTTCCTGTGAGGTAAGGAATGTTGAAATTAAACAGTCTGGTAGATGATCTAGTATAAAGCAAATAGTTACAATCCAGTAGAAGCGACATTCCACTGTACAAGCAAGTACATTCACTGTGTTTGTGTATTTTCCCAATGAAGATTGTTCTTTTTGTGTTTTACATTGTGCATAGTCTCTCAATTTTGTTCTCAAGAACTCAGGTGTTCAAAGAAACTTAATATTACTCTGTAAGCTATCATGTTGGATTTCTTGTTTTTCTGCAGACCTATCCCATTGCTCTAGAAATAATCAGTTTTACCTAATGACTATATCACAGGAGTTCAATCACATTTAAAGTAAAACACTTTTTAATTTTAATGTACAATTATAAATCTACAAAAAATAATTTCCAAAAATGTCTATAATAAATGGCTAAGTCTGAAATGTAATTTTTTACTTAGTACATTCAGTGTAAATGTTAAATGTCTCTTGTACTTTGAATAAAATCCCTAAGCTATGTCTACAACTACTGTTCTAGTTCCAAAGAGTATCTGAACCTAATTCTAAAATCTAATAATCTTTACCTGCTTTCAATCAGATTTTGAGAAAAAGAGTTATTTACAGAAAATTCAATCAGCAGCAGAGTAACAGATCTTTAATTTGCTATGACTCTTTGTGAAGCAAATAGAGAAGATGGCAGCCAAAGGAGATATAATCAAACTGACAACATTTCAAGTTATGTGAAATCAGAGACTATTGGATATAAAACTAGACAGGAAGGAGGGGAAACATACATGATGATTCTGATGAGTATCTGTGCAAAAAATAAATAAATTAAATTAAAACAAACCTTTTGAACACAGTAGTGTTGCATATCTTCTTTTTTATAGTTTTGATAAAATTTGACAACTCTTCCAATATATTGCAAATACTTATAATGTTAAATAGTTAATGTTTTCTTGTTATTCCACTGTCCTAATGCATCATTTATGAACTCTGTGTGATTTGCACAGACAAAGTCATTTGAGCATGTGAATCACCATACACATACTTTTTCATACAAAAAGGCTGGCAAACAGTTCTTCAGTCTCATTATTGTTAACTGTAATCAATAATCTAAAGTTTGGAGCCCTTTTAGAACTTTCTGGTTCAAAAAGAAAAATGATCTGACTGTTTCTGGAGAAGCAGATAAGTTGTACTCTGCTGAATCAATTCAGATGAGATGTGTATTTCAACCGCTGTTTATTTCACGTTAAGGAAATAATTCAAAGGACAAACAGATATTCACTGTTTATAAATTCATATGTCACAGCAAATATTCAACAGAAAATGAAAGTAATGTCTAAAGTGACTTTTGCATATTTTCCTGTAATTAACATTGTCAGGTTTTGTACATGTCTCCATGACTTGTTGGCAATACATTTGAACAATAAGTGGATATCACACAATCCACTTGTTTTAAAATAATATATTCAAAACAAGTCAAATGTGTGTACAAAAATTTGTTACACTACTGGTTATTACAGTTGTATCTAAAGCTTTAAATAATTCTCTTTTATGTCAAAAGTCCACACAGGCTGGTTCAACTACTTTATAACCCATCTGACAAGACAAATTATTCCTTTCTACTCTTTTATCACAATAGAATCAGTGATAAGTTCACTTATGTTACCCCATGGGTTACAATACAAACTGTGACACTCACTTTAGATATCTCCTAGTACAGCTAAGCTAACAAACATGCAGTCTAACTTCACTTTCACTAACTTAACTTGCACTCATTTGGTTGCCTATATATATATATATACATTGCCCAACTGAGGCCAAGAACTTTCAATAAACTACAAGAAGCTATGATGTAACAATATTCACTTAAGGCAATGAGAAAGATATAGAAGGTTCGAGTGATGTGACATCACTTTATAATAACTACAGGACAAATGATTCATAAATGGTTACATAAGCAAACTTGCCATAACTATTACTTTAATGCTCATACAGTATAAACTAAATAACACTCTCATACTAAACTTAAAATGAATAGTAATGTATGTCTAACAAAAATGGCTAAAAGATGTTGCACAAAATTTTGTGTACATGTTAACATCTTCCTAAATTGAAAATGTATTTCCAATAATACTTTCCTCTGCTGATATTTATAGCTATTCCATGACCTCTATAGATTCAACTTTGCCCATCTAATCATTGGTCTATTTTTTTCTCGCTTGCTCCAGTCTTTTCTATTCCACTCAATTGTCCTTAGCAATATACTCTCTACCTACATGAATGCACCCTCTATCCTGGTACTGTATATAAACACCTCATTCAGATAATTTTATCATCTTTTTGAAACTGACCCCATCCCAGTCTCTAACACCAGCTTTTAGTGAGGGAGAAGAGTGGGAGAGTGTCAGTGGAGGTAAGTATTATTGATAATACATTTTCAATTTAGGAAAATGTTTACTTCCACAACATACCATCCATTGACACTTATAACTAGAATCCCACATTGAGAAGGTGGAGGGACTAGTGAGGGCATTATCTATATATATAAAGCATCTGCACAGTTCAAGAGTGTACCAAGATAAGAGTGGTACCTGAATGGAGGAACTGCACTACATCCAGAACAGGTATGCTCTTCACCTGGAACTCAGTTCCTGTATTAAGGGTGGAATAGTACATGAGTAATCATCATTATAGACCAGCCCCAACCAGACAGCTGAGGTTCCATAACTTGGAGTTGGAATTAAGGGGTCTTGGTCTCTATATCCCACATTGGTGGCTAGGGCAATTGGACTGCACTGTTATATATATAGATATACTTTTGATTGGGTCTCAACCTGTACCTATAGAGTGATGTGTTCCAAACCACTGGAATCACAATGAGAAAGTAAGCAACACCACAACTGACAAACTTCCTCCTCCACCTGAAGAAGTCCAAAAAGCAACAACCTAGGCTCAGAATGACAGGATCGTGTATGCCTTACTCAACCAAAGAAATAGAACTCATCCAGTCTGGAATTATGAACATTTATATTTATTCCCCAACTGAGTGGGCAAGAAGCATTCCACTTACCCCTGGAATTATAGATAGGACGTGGAACACTGTGTTCAACCAGGTATCTAGAATGGGACAGCCCCGTGTTTGGAATTTCAAGGGTGGTGGACCTCTTTCCATGAACAATATACTAAACTGATATTGATAAAAAAGAAGGGCCATGCACACCCCAACCACATAGCTTAGCATCAAAGCTGAAACAGTAATAAGAGTAGGATCTCGCAGAGGATGGTGCCACTCCTACCAACAACTGGGAAAAACATCCAGGACCCTAATGACTGGAAACTGGGTGTAGTAAGGACTCCCTAGCTCCACTAGTTGAATCTGGGAGGTAATGCACATTGGGTAGTCCTGAGGAGCAGTGCTCTGGAAACAGTGCAATAGGTGAACCAGGTTCCCATAATTTTTAAACCAAACTGACCCCAATTTATTCAATCCAAGGATAGGCAGGAATGGGCAGAATCCCCTTTAGCTTTACTCATGATAGTTTAGGAGTGGTGGTCCAGCACAGTTCCATAAGACAATCTGGTGAGCTACTAGATGGCTTTATGAACACCTCATTCCTACAGAGCTTGTTGAAATTGGTAGTAAGTATAGTTAAATTGGTTGCTGGTGCAGAATTGGATTGATAAAATCACATCTGTCTGGGCAACACTTGTCACAGAGTGGGATCCATTGCAAAAAAGGAGGTAAGGAACCCTGGAAAGTAAAGAGACAAGAGGAGAACAAAAATACTCACTCCTTCTTATAATCTAGCAGATTTGACAAAACAGCCATAGGAGGTAGTCAAAACCCTCAGAAGAAGAAACTGCAGATCATGAAAGAAAGTATTGGGAGAAAGTCACATACCAGCCCATATGATGTCCTTCAGCAGGTAATTCAAATGGCAGCTAAAGACACAGAAATATGACGAATCTGAAGAAATGAGACTGTCAGAAATTTCCTCGCCTGTAAAAAAATTCCAGAATAAGCAATATAGATCAATTTGTGAAGCCACCTCATCAAAGTAATTGAAGATAAATCTTGGGACACTGAAGGATCCCAATGAATAAAGAGTCGAGTTCCATCAGTGTTAATGCAAGCCACATAATGCTTCAGGGCTCTGACAGGACAAACGATCAGTGTCTGATCGGTTCATAGAGGTGAGAAATAGCTAGCAAAAGAATTGGTGAGAAGGATTTATCCCCTTCCCTGGCTGCCAGATTCTTAGAAAGAGATGACCTATCAGGGTATAGCAGGACAGAAGTGGAGTAATAAAGAGTCCTGTGCACATGTAGTGCAAACAACTCTGACCTACGACAACCACATGTCAGCTGCAACAAAACATATCCTTTAAGGAAAAGGTGATACGTGGTACATGAGGCTAAAGGCTCGAATGGATGTTGAGACAAAGCAAGCAATACCACCTTGATATCCCAGTTGGGTAAATGAAAAGGCTGCTTGAAAAGGACTCTAAATGATTGGAGAAGGCTGGAAAGCACTGGTGAGTCAAAAACTTTCCAATGTTTACAATAAAGAAAAGTAGTCGATAAAGCTGTTTTATATAAAGCAACAGTAGATAAAGCTAGACCTGGGTCCAAAAACGAGATATGGTGGGCACACTTGGGTGAAATAGGATCAATTTCCTTGTGAGACACCATTGGCTATAAGTGTATCATTTCTGTTGATAAATGACCATTGATGGTCTACTTATAGATTGAGACACATACAAGGCAACTTTAGAAGTAAAAGGACCGAATAACTTCCATACATGAAGTTTGAGCTTGGGAAAGTCTGGGTGTAGAATGTTGGATCAAGGTTGCCTCAACAGAGATAGCCAAAGAGGAAGAGGCAGAGGTTGACCTTCTCTAAGATAATGTAGAAGAGAAAACCATGGTTGGGCCAGTCAATCTGGGGCTACCAACAGTTTTCAAGTAGAGGAACAAATCATAGCCAGAATTCAGGATAACAGACTAATTGGGGGAAAGGCATAGAGGTGCAATCCCATCCAATCTTGACTGTATGCATCCATAGACAAAGCTCAAGAATGAGGTACCGTGGACCAAAAACACCTGTAGTTGAGAGTTTCAATGAGTGGCAATTGTGTTGATCATTGGAGTCCCAAACTGAGAGCAAATCCACTGGAAAACCTCGCAATGAAGTATCCATTCAGTCAGAAGAATTTGATTGGGTCAAGATAGGTGATCTGCTATAAAATGCATCATACCTGGAACATGGCAAGACAAGAGGCTAACATGATGGGAAAGAGCCCAGTAGAGAATATCCAAAGTTCGTAAACAAAGGTCCCAAGAATGTGTGCTTCCAGGATGGGAAATGTAAGAGACTACTGTGAAACTTGGGGGAGCAGTATAGGAAAACTGATGGTAGCGTTGATCTGATCCAACCACCACTCAAGAACTAAGATGTTGCTCCTGATGAAGGAGACTGGATGATCCAGTGGATCAAAATTCCTGATCCACTGGTTGAGCAGTGACCACTGAAGGGACCATAGGTGTGCCATCCTGAAGTAATCAGTGATTCAAGGGATGCCCACATCCCCAAAGGAGACAGAACCATCATGTAAAGAAGAGCCTGACTCCCCATTCCATAGCCTGGAGCCAGATGAGAGTTGGCTGAGCCCAACTTAAAATATTTTGAAAAAGACACCCAGACAAACAATATTGTAAGTCAGCAAGAGAATGGATTTCTTGGCTCTGGTAAGAAAGCCAGCCTTGGTGGCTTCTGAAAGAAGAATCTGGATGTGTCTTTTTTGCCAACTGAAGAGCTGGTGCTAGAAGTAACCAGACATCCAGATAATGAGGTGTGCACAGGCCCAAAATAAGGTGATAAGAACTCAAACGACTCTGCAGAAGACATATGGTGCAGATGCTAGGCCAAAGGTAGCTCCCATAACTGCAGAACCTGACCCATGTGCATGAAACGTAGATATTAGCAGGGTAACTTCACTATGAGAATGTGGAGATATGCATCAGCAACATTGAATTTAGCCATCCACAAACCTGGTGAAGAATGTCAACATAGGTTGAAAAGAAGACTCCATTGTGAACCTGGGAGGATCTAAAAATTGGTTGAGACAAAAAATTGACGATTGGCTGCCAGTCTCCCATCTTCTTGGGCACAACAAATAAACAGGAATAAAATCCTGGAAAAAATGGGATCAACATCTCTACTACCACCCCTTAATCAATAACTCTCTGATAGCCTTGGAACAAAGATCCACACTCTACAGATTCGTTGGGGTTGGAAATACCATAGGTTGGGAGGATAAAGAAGGTGGAGAAGTTAACAGAATGACCAACCCTGATGCCAGAACCTGAATCTGTGGAGAAGGAATTCCAGGTGTCCTTCACTTGTTGTAACCTCATTCCCACAGACCCCACCTACATAGAATAGTCACTGACACCAAAGGCAATGGTCTGCCAGAGTGAAGGAGCCTTGACATTAAGGACAGAATCTATTCGGACTATCCATATAGTGAGGAACAAAAGCCAGGGGTCATAACACTCAATGAGCAGTTGTGCCATGTCTTCCAGCAAGAGCCAATGAAAATCTAGAGAACAGCAACAAGTAAAAAAGCAAACAGGTGACATCAATTCATGATTTCAATGCTTCTGGGATGCCTGCAAACATCAAGGGAGGAAGAAAAGGAGCCTCACATAACTCATGGAGAGCTACAGCAGGTAGACAAACTCCCTCCAACAAGGCATCTCTACCCAATAAATCTCAACAACATACAAGCCAGGAAACCAAAGAAAGAGCAAAAGTTGACAATCTTACTAAGGTAGAAGTCAGCAAAAGGCCCAAGTCATCCTCAAATTGATGTGGAGACCGCTGATAGGCTTTCAACAAAGTTTGTTGGGGAAGGGGGAGAAAAATCTCAGAAAAGGAATGAGGGTCAAACAAATCCGAGGAATTGTGATTTGTTCAAAGTGATCACAGGGTCCAGTCTGGAACTCCACGTATCTAAAAGAGGATCTAGTCTGTGGAATCAAAATATATGTACACCTGGCAGTGGTAAGCCAAAGCATGCTATTCAGACAAATAAGGGGGATAAGGTATACCTATCCCATCATGCAATGGAGCAGTAGATCTCCCAGCATGAATAGCAATATCGGGTGAAGGAGGAAAAAATAAGTTGTCACCCTCAGACCTATCAGCCATCAAGGAAGGAGTAGATTCAAAGGTAACCAGAGAAAGCCCCAAACCTCACAAACTCAACTGACTAACTGAAAAAATGGAGCAGGAGGTGGCTGATCCAAACTGGCCTTATGAGAAGCTGACCTAGTAAACAAAGGTGCCAGAAAAAGATAGTCCAAATTCTCTCCAGACTGTCCTGGATCATTGAAAAAAGCAGCCTCAGAACCCCTGGAGAGATGCTGCTTGACTGAATATATGTCTCCATTTCACAACGAATAAGATCATGGACAGCCTCAACTGAGAGTCCGACCCCCCCCCCCATCCCCACCCTTGAAAGATGTTAGATAACAGAGGTGGAATAGAGGACTGAGTAACCTCTGTGCTGAAAACAGTAACCCGTGAATTCATGCTTTAAAACAGCATGTCACAATTGTTTTGTTTTGTTAAATAATAATTTTTAAATATAATCTATACAGATAATCACAACCAGGTATGTTAATTATCGCAGCACTTGTGTAGAGAAACCTGTGTTTAAATGCTTTGTTGAGAAAAAGTGATAAAATTATCTGAATTAGGTGCTTATATACAGTACCAGGATAAAGGCCACATTGACATTGGTGGAGAGTATATAAACAAGGGCAACTAAGTGGGGTATAAAAGACTGGAGCAAGTGAGAAAAAATCATTCCAACCTAGATGGGCTAAGTTGAAACCCTGGAGGTTGAGGAGTAGTTATAGATGTTAGCGAATGGTAAGTATGTTTTGGAAGGCTTATTCTTCATATTTTTAACATGTATTATTGAAGAAGGTACTGTTGCGTCATCGAGTCACATGACTACTGTGACGCCACATT
>NW_013666451.1:110675-135223 GCF_000517525.1 Limulus polyphemus
GTTGAATTGTAATTTTGTGTTTGTAATTCTGTACAGTTAATTAAGTTATTGTTAACTGTTATTGGTTTATCATATGTGGTTATTGTTCGGGACGAACAATACTAAGGAGGGGGCAGTGTTGCGTCAGCGAGGTCACATGACTAGTGTCAAGCCACCTGCTTTCTAGAACTATCCCGTTCCTTCGGGAGTGCTCTAGCATTTACTAGATTGGGGGGTGGTTTGGTATATACAAGATGGTCACGGCGTGACGTGACAATGTGTGTGTAGACAGTGAGTAATTGATCTGCAGTCAGAGAGTATTGTTGAAGTTGAGCACATTCGTTGTTATAGCATTTGTTTTAGCGAGATTGTTGAAATTAAGTGTATCGTAAAGTTATATTCAGAAAGAATAAACCAGTTTTATTAAGAAAGGACTGGTGTCGCTAAAGTTTCGTCGGAAAAAATTTACGGGAAATCAATTAACAAACGGAGACGTAACAATATCTATAATTATTATTATATGTTTGTAACTAATAAGTGTTTTCTTTTCATTTACAGTAATCCTGATTTTTTAAAAGTTACTTCTGCTTTGTATAGAAATCACATACTCATATTGCTCCTGAGAATGTCTTAGTCTTCATGGTTGAGACTTGATAGATATATTAGTAGTTCTAAAGTTATTTTGCTACATACCATCAACAGTTCTAATGCAATATTAATACCTGGTTCATATCTAGACTGTAAAAGGAAATTATTAGTTCTTAAGTTATAAAGCCTATTAATTATCTTCTTTTGATTAAGTCTAAAGTGTAACTCTCAACTGTTTTCCTTTTCTAAATTAATGTCAACATAGATAACATGGTTTTTAATTATAATTCTCATTTATGTGTACTGTCTGTAATTCTAACATAGTACTAACACATAATGACTATAGTTCTGAAATATTTCTAATGGGCTATTGCTTGATATTAAAGACCAGTTACCATCTACAATAGCCTATAGCTCTTAATTTAAATTACTATCCTCTGCATGTAACTCTACCGGTGTTATAACTGTAAGGTCAGGCAAATGGCTTCCCCCAGCACAAGGGTGGTTAGAAAGTAAAACATCACCAGGCTGAATGTTGTCTCCAAGGTTTCTCATCTGTAAAACAAATAATCCTCATAAAATCTTTGTAGTTGGATATAAAACTTGCTGAACTAATTACAGTAACTATCATAGATACTTCCAGTAAAATACAAAAGAAGTTAACTAAAAAACAGTCCAAGAAGCAAGAAAAATAAAAATGGCATTTTAATAACTTTCTTGCAACTTCTAAAAGAAATCATTGTAGTGCACTACCCTAGAAAATTGAAATAATACCTATGGCTTCAAACCAAGCTATACATGTTCAAATCCTATCTTCTTCACATCCAAGCAGTCCTTTTAGAAGTCCTCCAAAGAGAGAGTAGCAAATTAATATTGAAAAAATTACTGTATAGGCTACTAACTATTATAGAGCAACCATTCTAGTTTACGAAAATATTATTCACACAATTTCAACAAATTTTCAAGAAAGCAAGAACACATTTAGGTTTCTGCCTACAATAGTAACCATTACGTTTTCTGTAATAATGTTTCAGTAACTTTGTGAGAAAAAATGACAATAATAATTTCAATAATTTTATCATTAGTGTTACAGAAGTTATCAATTATTTTGTGTAAAATGGTAACGAACATGACAACAGTAACTACTGTAGTTTTTCTGCAACTGTGCTTCATTAGTTTTCAGTAACTTTGTTAAATTCTTGATTACATACATGGGTAAGTATGTACTAAAAGTTTTTTACATTAGGTCACAAGTTTTATTAACATGGAATATTTTGAATAAATGACTTATTAAACATTAAGTTAATTATTTCACATAATATAATATGTTAATTCAAACTGTGATGATAGAAATTTTACCATATTTTGTAAATGGTTGTGGGAAAGTCATATACTTGTGCTAATTCTCTTCGTTAGAAGAAGTTACAATACTACAATGACTATTCCAAAGGGGTTATATTTGCTTGGCTATATTTTTTCATGCCCTCCTGGACTGATGTTATATTGGTTTAGAGCTAGTTATCGGATATTAGTTTGCCTGAAAACAACATATAAAGTTATCAAACTACATTCTGGTACTTTGACCAAAATACTTGTTTATTATGGTATTTATTTTGAGTGTGCTGGAGTTTTAAAATGTTATAATCATGAAAGGTCATTTTCTGAGATCATGCAGAACCTATGAAAGGTGGGGAGGAATCTGTAGTTGAGAAGAGGGCATGATCAGTAAAAAATGTGGAAAGGACTAAGAGAAGAGAGACCTCCTCTCAGACTAAAAGCTTTTGCCGATCATCCTAAACAGTTTTTAAACACATATCTACCTCATGATTTGATTATTAATTTTTTCAATCTATAAACATCCAATGAAATATCTTCCATGATTATAACTTCATTAACAGTTGAATTCTTTATTGCTTTTTTAGTACTTTATCTCCATTAAACAACCTATTTAAAAAAAATTCCTTTCTTCAAAATGGTTTGCACTTAAATATTCTGACCAGTGCTCTAAGGTAATTCATTTTATTTCTTATATTCTAGCATTACATCAACAACAGTTTAGTCTAGCATTAAAACTACTTTTGTTCTTTGTTCCTACACTATACTTTTCTCTACATCTTATTTCTTCTTCATTATTCTAGCATTCATTACTGTCTACTCACAGATTAAAGATGCCCTTACAGTTGAGTTAATAGCCCTTGCAAAGAAGCCAGACCCTACCTTATTTAAATGTAAACCATCCATTCCAAAAGCTCCCTTTGTTCATTGAACTGATCCCACAAATTCAACCAGCCAACTTCTCATCCTTACACATTAAAATATGCCTAGCATTCAGCCCTAGTGACTTACTTATAAGTTCATCCCCACAATTAAGTGATGACAGTATCCCTGACAAAATTAAGTTATTATGGCCCTTTTCTTTGAATGCCTTTATCAATACCTGCTGTTATGTGTCTTCTGCTAATTACCCTCTACATTCAGGGCAAATAATAGCAAAGATGAGTCATGGTGGCAACAAGGAGTGTGAAAGTCTCCAGACTAATTGGAGAAGTCTTTATGGGTCTCCAAGACACTCACAAACTATCCCAAGCATTGGTAAGTGCTGGTTTGAGTCACCTATGGCTGAGAACAGTGGTTGACAAAGTTTACCACTATTCTTGGAGCATTAGAAGTTAACATATTCCTCACCTGAAAATGTATTTCTGATAGATACTCACATCTTCACACAGTTTAGCTTCCTTCCTTGCACATTTGCCATTGAAACTTGCATGCCACTAGCCTTAAGGCAACTACTACATAATTTCATGTGTTTTAATGTGAACTGCATTGATGCATGATGACATCATCATGAAACAATAGGAGGGTGACACACATCCATGTGGAACAGCTCCCCTATGTACTTTCAATCCTTATACCTTCATTATTTTACAATGCAAATAAAATAAAGGCTCATTGGAAGTATGAAAAATAGGTGGGAATGTGTAAAGAGGTGAGTATCAATCAGAAATGTATTTGGGGTAAGAAAATGTTAAACTCTGAGAAGATAACCCACCTCCTCACACAGTTAAATTATACTCTCATGTTGATTTGGTGGAGGAACCTGTGCAAATGTAACCTAAATGTGCTCCCTTCAGAAAATGCCCAAAGGAAACTCATGAAGTGTAACCCCCAATGGCAGGAGCTTCATAGGAGCACACCTGTGGAAGACCACATATTGCCTCATCGAGGGTATACTCTTTGCCTGTAGAAGAAGAGAGGAAAATACAAATCAGCCCCATATATTGCAGGGAGAGGCAGAATGAGAACATGAACATCCTAGTACTTTCACACAAGTGGTCAGATAGCCAATATGTGTAGTGTGGTTGGGGTGAATTGAGACTGCACCTTGTGAGCACACCTCAACTCTACCATCATACTCCAGCTACAGGAGGAGGGACCAGTAGTCATGCCTTTGTGGTTTGGTTTGTTTTGAATTTCATGCAAAACTACACAAAGGCTATCTGCACTAATCATCCCTAATTTAGCAGTGATAAACTAGAGAGAAGGCAGCTAGTCAACACCACCCACCACCAACTCTTGAGCTACTCTTTTACCAATGAATAGTGGAATTGACCATCACATTAGAAAGCCACCCATGACAAAAAAGGCAAACATATTCGGTGTGACAGGGATTCAAACCCACAATCCTCAGATTGCGAGTCAAGAGCCCTAACTACTAGGCCATACCAGGCTCATGTCTTTGTGATTCATATACTGTGTGCACACTTCAACTCAACTGAACAGACATTGGCTATAGAAGGAGGGCACATAAAATATGTAGTATTGCTACATATATTATGTGCTCACCTTGACTTTACTGAATGAACACCATCTGCAGGAGGAAAGTACAGCTGCAGAATGTGTGCTCATCTTAACCCTAATGAACAGACTCATGTTGTAAGAGGAAGGCACAAATGACATGAGTGAAGTATATGAGGGATGACTTGCACTAAACTAACAGTGTCACCTCTGTTCCATTTCTCACCATATTGGTGCTCCTTTGTATAACAACAGCTGTTGAGTCCAATCGGTGAGGTTTCTCCATTGTCCACCACCCTAGTGGTTAGGAAATGATGAGTGGCAAGGGTCTCCCATGCTTCACTCAATGAAGGGGAAGAATTCACATTGAGGAGGCCCAGAGAAAAGTGCCCAGATCTCCCTCAGTTCTTCAGCCTGGAAAGGTCTTTTACTGGAAACAGTGCAATGAGTGACTGCAAAATGCTATTTTTAAATCCCAAAAAGTGTGAGCCAAAGAAGTGGGCAGAATATTTCCCTGGTGCTGGCTTTTCCAATGATAGTCCATAGAATAGGTACAGTTTTGATCAGACAATTGAGTAAATAGATATATATACAATGAGGATACCACAAGTGGTATTACAGAACACTCCATTTCCCAGTGAGCCCAGTTAGAGCAAGGGTGGATGATATAAGCACTTTCCATCATCCTGGCTCAATGTGGATTTTTGGTAAGTATACTAGGAGCCAACACCAACCACCTAGCAGGATCCTATGAAGTTAAAAAGGGGCTCTGAAAGAGAAATATTATGGTGGGTAGAATGAAGAATGGTGACCCATGGAAGCCAAAAACCATCAGGAAATAAAAACAGTCAAAAGGTGTAGAGAAGGAGATGACAAATGTGTGGAGAGTGTCCACTTGCCCACCTGATCTTGATCATCCAAGGGACAGTGAAGAAAAGTGGGCAAGAAAATGAAAAAGGTGATGAATCGAACACAAGAAGACACATAAGTGCATGACCCAAAGGAACGTGGGGCTTCAAGGAAGCTAAAGTCCCTAAAAAATGAAAAAATCTCCCAATCAGTACGAGAATGAAAAGTTTAAAACATGGTGACCAGATATGTCATAGCTCGAAAAAGAAAAGAGAAGGCTGAACTCAGTTGAGATGACAGACAGAGAAAACGAAGGTGCTGAAAAGTACCAAACATTGAATGGGTGTGAGAATGGACTTAAATTCCAGGATACCTACCCCCCCCCCCTCCACCCAAATGAGTAGCAACCATAAAAGAAAGGAGGTGGAAGAAAACAACAAGAATGAGCAAAAAGAAGTAAATTGTCAGAGACAAGAAACAACGACCCCAGGCAATGAATATGGCAAATGAAGGTCCTTAAATTACCAATAAATAGCAAAGGGGCTGACACTAAGTCAGAAGAAAAAGCAATGAATGGGAAGATGGAGAAAGATGGACGTAACATAGAAAACAAGTGGAGGATGGGCCAAAAGTGACCTATAGAATGATGTTCAACACTTAGACCATAACCAACTGCAGACTGTATGAAAAAGTCCAAAAATGGTGTCAGAGGGAGGTGAAGAGAAAATAAAAAGAGAAGAGGAGCAAGGAAAGAAAATAAGGAGGAGAAATAAAAAAAAACTGTTTGGGTAAAATGAGACTAGCACCAGGAGAACAGAAGGGCACCCACAGAAAAGTGAGTGTCAGTAAGTCACTAATACAAAGAGTGACAAACTAGACTTCATGTTGATGAGAAAAGGGGACAGACCAGGAAACCAAAATGGGAAGAGTAGGAGTAGACTGATCAAGACAAGAAATAGGAGTAGAGGGCAAAGTCAAGATAGTTGAAAAACATTGGGAAGAAAACAAAGAAAGAAAACATATAACATCAGTTCAGGATATCAGGGAGAAGAAAACCCTATTGAAGACATCTAGGCAAAGAAGAGGAACCAGACAAAGAACAAGAACACAAGGAGGAAGGAGTACAGTAAAGATGAACATAACTATTAGAAAAAGGAAACAGTATATCTGCAACTATCCTGACAAGCCTCCAAAAGTCATAGAAGAAATAAGACCTAAATGGGAACTCACTCAGAACTAAGGGTAGATCACCATTATTTGAGAATTTAGGAAAAATAAATACAGTTTTTGAAACATAAGCAAAGAAATAAACAAATGAAATTCAAGTTTTGTTAATGAGGAAAATCTCAAAAAAACTCAGACAAGAAAATTAAACACATCTGATCAACAAAATGCCAAGTGTGCAAATACAAAGGGAAAGCTATTGCAGATGGAGGTGTGTCACCCTCCTATTGATGAGGGCTTTTGTTGCATGATGACATCAAGCACCAGTGTGAAGTTCATGTTAAATTAGGTGGAAGTTGCCTAAAGGCTAGTGGCATGCAAATCTTTATAGCAGATGTATAAGGTAAAAAATGTAGAGATGAGTTATCTTCTCAGAAACCTTATTGGCTGGCAAGGCACACTAGCAAGGCTTCAAGATCACATTCTGTAGATGAGGTCAACAAGTTACAGCTTTTGACTTAAAATTTTGTAGAGATTGTTACATTTATCAAGATGCCAGCATTTTTAGACTTTCTGAACAGGATGGCTGGCTTTCCCAAAGGATAATAGCATCTCAAATGCACTTAGGTAGAAAGGCTAATATGTGCCACCCAAGCAAAGTAACAAAAAACTGTAATTATTCTTATTGTTCTTTTTTTTGTGTTTCTGCTTGGAACCTAAGTGTGCAGGTTATAAGTAATTTGTAGTGTGTTCTTATAAAGTAATAGCAGCATATAATTAAACATTAAAATTTGAAACATTAATTTTAAAGGGAATGAATGTATGTGTACATTAAATGATATTGGAAGTTTCTACTGTCTTCGGTGTTTCTTCTTAAGTATTAAAAGGTATGTTTTGTGCTGCAGGGTATGATTTGCACAGTACCTATGGTCATGAAATATCTTTACATAAGGTTTAAGTGTAATATATTTTACTGATGTAGGTGCCACAGCATAGGCACTAGCATCCTCAAAATTTATTGATAAAAGTGCTGCTGAGTACCCTGAAGCTGTATTTAAAATACACCCAGCATCCCAGTCATTAGGAAAAGTTCATGTTAATGTACCAGAATAATTTATAATGACTATAAAGGGAATGTGTGTTTTACATAAGCATATCATGTATTTTCTTTTTTTAATGTTAACATAACATTATTTAAAATTTATTACTTATTCTGGTGTGAGCAGTTTTAAAATAACATTTAGTCAGAAAGCCAATACAGTTTGGAGAGAAAACAACTTATAATCCAGTAAAAGTGACAGTCCATGGCTTGAAAAAGTACACACACTGTGTTTGTGTTATCAAATAAAGATGATTCATTTCTGTTTTACAGTATATAGTCTCTTTATTTTGATTAACAAACTCAATTATTTACAGAAATTTAGAACTACTCTATAATATATATATTTTGTTGAATCTCCTGTTACTCATTGGACCTATCCCATAACTCTCAGGATAATCAGTTTGACCTGAATATACCACATACACAAGATTATATTTAATTCTGGAAAAATCCACTTAATATTAAGAAGGAAGATAATATTATTTGTAAATAAGTGCTGTATCCTGAAATAGTTGAAGCTGACAGCTTAGATACTTCTGAGGAGAAAAAAAGATTTGGTTTTACAGATATTAATGAACTCTTGTTAAGTATTTAGGTTTCTTAAAACATAATCGTTATATTTTTAGTAGTAATCTTGTTGCTGAACCCATTTTGTTCAGCTATGGTTCTAATATTTTAATAAACAACTTTTATTTTATAGATAAATTCTTTTCCTCACACCCTCTAACGAGAATTTGAGAATTTTGAATATACTGTGACTATATGTATAACTATATCACATCATCAAGCACATGATCACATGTATTTGATTTACTATTTGTGATTAAATTAGCATTTTCTTTTATGCACATTTCTAACCACTTAGTTGTTGAACCAATATACTTAGAACTACATCTAGGACATATAAAGTCAAATCTCACTCAGATGTTCTTAAGAATGAAATTCTGTCTTTACAGTTGACAAATGTTTTTCATGTTAAAAACTAATCTTAAGTCAACTTCTTAGTTTTGGGACATTAAATTTAACTTGTTTCGTACTATGTACCTTATCTAAACAATTTTCCATGATGTTATCAATTATACTCTTTGGAAAACTATTTTTATAAGCATAATGAATTCATATTTTAAGTTTTTAACTTGATGTACTTTAAAATGCTCTCAAATCTAACTAATAAAATAAATATAAGCCTGAAATTGTCTTCTTATGATACACTTCACATTAAAAACCACCACTGTTATTGTGCATCAATGTACTAAGGAATGAAAATTGATTTTTTTTATGTTCCACAGTACATCTTAAATTTTTATGTGGATTATTAAGGTAGAGTAAATACTGACTTACATACTAGAAATGATTAATGTATCATCAACATATCTTTAGTTGTATAAAGGTTATAAATTCAATACAGTTTTACAACCATTGGTTTTAATGACAGCAAAGGAACAAATTGGAAAGATCCCTTTGAAATTACATCAATTTGATCAAAGATATTGGTATTAAATAAAAAACAAGATCCTTAATGGCAAATCTTAATAATATCTGAAAACATGCACTGGAAATCTTATAACAACTTCAATTTTATATCGTGGTGTGGTATATTCTGTAGAGTATTTTTCACAATTTTCTGCTATACTAGGTATGTGCAGTTACCTAACACATGATAAAGAAAGTTATTACTTTCACTCTAGCTACCCACTGTTCTGCATTATTCCACTGGGATGACTCCTGGTCTTCCCATGTGGAAGATGGCTGTAAAGCTATACCTAATGTATGAAACTAGACAGCAGTTTTCTTCTATGGTAGGTCAGGTCTCATGTTTTCTAAAGAGAATGACCAGTCACAGTTCAATGTTATAGTTTTAAGTTTATAATATGGTGCTTTCTCAGAGTGGAGTAGAATATCTGCAGAATTTATAGATTTTATAGAGGTATGCAGAACTACATTCTCCAGTAAATATGATGGTCCTTTGTGATAATACACATACTGATGTTTGTAGCATTAGATAAAGATAGTTTTTACATTTATGTCCAGTCCTTTTTCACAAACTCAGTTTTCAGAATAACTTTGCACTATTTCCTAGTCAAATCTCGTTATTTTATTAATCAGTTTCATCTGAAAATATCACAGTAAGTCAGTTGATAATTTTAAATTTCCTTTAAATAATATTAGTCTAGAAAAATTCACATGAAAACTTGTACAATACACTTTCTTATCAAACTGTAAAGTTAGCATTTTCCTTACCTGAAAGTGTATTTGTGATACACACCTTTATACACAGAAAGCTATCTTCCCTGTGCATCTGCCTTAGACATTTGTATGCCACTAGCCTTTAGACAACTCCCACCTAAACTCACAAGATTTCTCATAATTTGCACTACTGCATAATTACATTATTATGCAGCAAAAGCCCTCCACCAGTAGGAGGACAACACAATCTCCCAGTGTACTAGCTTTCTCTATGCTTTTGTACTCTTGATCTTCATTCTATGATGAGGCAGGGAATACAAAGTTGCACCAGAAGTGGGGAGGAAGGGTAAAAAGTGTGTCAAGAGGTGAGTGTTTATTGGAAATACATTTTCAGGTAAGGAAAATGTTAACTTTTGAGGAAATACACACCTTTTCAAACAGAAAGTTAGAATCTCACATTGATATGGTGGAGGGACCAGGGCAAAAGTTAATTTAATGAACTTCCTTCAGAAAGTGCATGAAGTAAACCTATGAAGTATGATACCTGATGGCAGGGGCTCCATAGGGGCATGCTCTTAGTAGACTGCATCACATTTTTTCCCAGGTATATTCTTTGCCCAGACTGAAAGGGTAGAAGAGGCAAATAAGCCCCAAGTGTCACAAGTATGAGCAAAATATGAATAGAGTTGTCCAAGTTCTTGCACACAAGAGATTAGGGAGCCAATATGTGTAGCATGGTTCGGGCACGTTTAAACCATATAGAATGCTCATCTCAACTCTACCGTCAGACTTCTAGGACCAACACAAGCTGTGGGAGAATGGCACAGGAATTATTGGTGCATGTTGTTCTTAAATTTATTGTCAGGAGGAGTACACAAATTTATTGTCAGGAGGAGTACATGAGGAGTACACAGAATATATGCCATAGATTGTATAATGTTAGTATGTGCACTGATTCAACAGAATAGTTATCCATTGCAGAAAGAGGGCACAAGCTATTAGGAAGTGCTCACCTCAACTCAACTGGAGATGATTGCAGGCATTCGATGGGTCAACTCTGGTTCAAAATCAAGTGGCATCAGGTATGTGTCTATCAGACCATGGTAAGAGGACAGTCTCAACTGTCTTCAACTCATGACCATGAAGCAGATGAGAAACAACCCTGACAACCCTGGCAGGGTATATGTGAGCAGACCAAGTACACAACAACATCAGGCCACAAGAAACCCAATATTCAGGCAATGGCAGGAAGGGGGAATGCAAATGTGGTGGGTCAACTCTGGTCCAAAACTAGGTAGCATTGTGAATTTTTCATCTGTTCTCTGGTAGGAGAAGGATCCCTACCAACCACATGTGTAAAGACTTATGTTGGCTGGTCCTACTCCGATCAAACTCCAGGCCACCTGGGAACCAGCATCCAGGTGGCTACTAGGATGGAGGATGCTGGTATGTTATGAGTATAATTGTAGGAGAGGTGACCTGCACTATTCTGACAGTGTCCCCACTGCCTCACTTCTCATCAATTGGCACCATTTGTTCAGTCTCCAATTATTAGGTCTCAATCAGTGAGGGTTGCCCATGGTTTACCACTCCAGTGACAAGGAGTTGGTGAGTTGTAAGGGTCTCCCTTGGTCCACTTGAAGAAAAAGGGGAGAGGAATTCATGGTGAGGAGACTTGGAGAAAATTCCCAGATCCCCCATTGGACACTTGTCAGAAAGGTCTATTTTGAAAAGCCAGCAAGTGATAGCCACAGAAGCAGGCAGAGCACCCCCTGGTGCTGGCTTTTTTCACGGTAGTCCATGGGACAGGTATAGTCTGGATTGGGCAGTAGACAGATATCAGAATATACCAAGAGGATACCTCAAGCAGTCTTGCAGAACACCCCATCTCAACAGTGGGCATATATAGAGCCAAGATGGATGGTATGAGCACTTTCCATTATCCTGACTCAATGCAGAAATTTGAAAAATAAGTGTACCCTGGGTGACACTATCAGCCATCTGGAGGGAACCTGGAAGCAAATGCTATAAACCAAAGGTGAATGAACTAACCTGTCTAAAGAGGGTAGACATATTATAAGACAGCATATGTAGGCAGGCATTGACCCCCAGGAGACAAAAGAGCCAAAAGGTGAAGAGAATGGGCGACAAAATTACATAAGGTAGTAGACATGCTAGCATGAGTGATCTTGTCCAACAGCAGTAGGAAATGATCAGCGAAAGAATGAGTTAAGTGACAAATCTGATGAGACAAAATACAAACCATTTGCATGCAACAACTTCTAAAGAGGGAGAAACCAAACAAAAAATGTGGTGGACCATACCAATAAAGGCAGAAAGAGATTTTTCCCTGGAGGAAGAGAAATCCCAAGGAAAGATGAGTGGATGATGAAAATCTCGAAAATGAGAGGTACAAGCTAAGTAAGAACAATTAGCATGAACAGGGCAGAAAATCTTTCCAGGTCCTACCAAGTGTAGAAGATTGAAATAGAAGGATGGGAGAGAGAAGAAGGTTAGAGATCTCCTCCTCAAGTGGCTGAAGACTGACAGATGAAGGATTAGACAGAAGAAAGAACAATAAGAGAACAATGGAAAGGGTACAGGATGAGTCACTAGCATAAAGAGGAAAACAACTGGAAGCAAGTGTGAGAAGAAAAACATAATATGTCTGAAGAAAAGGTAGTAGAAGTTACAGGTTGCCAATGGCATGGGTAAGAGCGTGCAGGATGACAATGAGATCCCAGTCAGGCACAAGAACAGGCCTAGAGTTTGTATGGATAAGGAAAGATCTGAACAAGGTGGAGAGAACAGAATAAGAAACACCTTGTGGTATTGAGATGGGAAAATTTTAAATACAAGGCCACCCATTAATTGGTAAAGGCAAAGACAGATGAACTCCGTAGAACAGCTTGGTAGAGGGAGATGTCCAACAGTAGAACGATTAGGAATGAAGTGGTGACAGATGGACTAACATCGAAAGCCAAGCTCTTCCCCCCCCCCCATATGGGTAGATGAACCAGGTAGAGTAATGTCTGAAAATAGAAAAGGTTACCAAATAGTAAACTCTCATTCCACTGGCAAAGGACCAGACTAAACCAAATGTCAAGATGGAAGGACAAGATCCAGTGATGAAAAAGATGGTAGATGTAGAAGTAATGGAGTATATAATTATATACTCTATTACAGGGAAAAGGGGGGTTGGGCTGACAGATGGCAGAGAATCAAGCTTAAACCACCAAGAGGAAATGACAAGGAGTGTCTCTAGTCAAGTCCTGGGGCCAAGGTAAAGGCCAGAAAGGTGGGTGAGCATTATGACAAGTAAAAGATCAGACTAAGCAGCAACAGCCAGTACCAAGAGATGGAGAACAGATGACCCAAAAAGAAAAATCATGAAAGTGAGAAGGTTGTCTACACAATGATTAGTAGAGTCCTCAAGAGAGAACCCTCACTAGAAACAGGGGGAGGAAAGGAGATAAATACTATAGTCAGAACACGATTCAATCAAGAGAGACAGTCTGCAACCTAGTCATAGGACCCAGTACATGGAATGTGAAGAAACCAACCCATTTAGAATTGGCCTAAGAAGGAATGCTCAGTTTGAAAGCAAGGGACTCTGGATCAGATTACCCCCTGGTAGTTAATTTAAGAAAAACCAAAGAGTTGTTGCAATGGAACATAATGAAATGATCCACTAGGAGTGGTAAAAAAGTATCATGCTCAACAGGTACCACAGGTTTAAGGGCATGGTTATGGAGAGAGAACTCCTCCTGGGTCCATGTGCCAGATGTAAAAGAGATGTTCAGGGAAGTTTCCCAGTAAGAGGGAAAAGCATAGGTTAAGAGATGTAGGTCCAGGTAATGAAACATCAATGGTAACAAGAGATTGGTCCAGCCACCCATACAAATATTAAAATGGAAGGAGGTACAAGAGAACTATTGAGGTCAAAGAATCTTATGAGGCATCCCACTGAATGCACAAGGATCAACCAAGAAAGTGAATATGCATGTGACCCAAAAGGATAAGCAGCCCCCATGAAGCCATGGTCAGCAAACACAAAACATCACATGCAGAATGAGTAGGACAGGTGCAAGTCCTGATGACAGCAAGGTCCAATTCTCAAAGGGAGATTGGAAAAGGCTTATCACAGCTGATAATGAGTTGAAAAATATCCCTTCAGTAAATAACATATCGATTGGGAATGAGGAATTGGTATAATTGGTGATAAACACAGCCTCAAAGAGACATTGGACATAGATGGGAGCAGAAGAATAAAGAAAACAGGAAGATGGCTGAAAGGAAAAAGGTAAGGGAAGTGGAAAGAAAGTCCATGGGTAAAAAGTAGAACCCATGTGGATGGGAAAAGTGTGACCACAGAAGCTCAAACCAGACAGCCAGGCACCCATGGAACCAAACATGATGAAAACATCACCAACGAGCTCAACAGGTCTGATGCTGGGTAGAAGAAGAAGTCGGGAATAAAAAAGACAGGGAATGAAGGAAGAAAAAGAGGTATAATAGTGGAGGATATAGTTGGGGACAATTTGGAAACAATTTATAAAAGTGAAGATTAATGATAGGCAGCCTGTGATTCAATCAAATCAAGAATAACTCCAAACTTCAGGGCAAAGTAAGGGGCTAGATGAAGGGCCTGAAGAATGGAAGAAAGAAGTCGACTTGGAATAAGAGAGTATCCCTACACAACAATCTTCAATAACAAGGAGGTGAATGAGCAGGAAATGTAGAAGGGGAATGACCACAGTTTAGAAGTGAAAGGAACAAAAATCACCAACAAAATGCTCTGGGACATTGTGGAGTGCCTCAGACTTGAGGTGTAGAGAGGAAAGAAATGCAGTAGAAAAGATCAAGGAAAGAAATGAGTATTGAGTACTGAAAGGCAAAACAGATGTCAAATATACCAAAAAATGAGACAAGGGCAATCCTAAATGTGAGAATCTTGAAAAGGGATGCAGAATGACAAAAATTTAGGAAATAAGAATCAGGTAACTGGACAGGGAGAGGCTCAATGTCACAGAAATGGAAGTGGTCCAGGAATGATAAACAATATAAGTGAGAGTTAGGATTCAAAAGTAGAGAACAAGTAAAAGAGTATAACATAAGGGTTTGTTTTGTTTGTTTTTGAATTTCACACAAAGCTACACGAGGGCTATCTGTGCTAGCCTTGCCTAATTTTGCAGTGTAAGACTAGAGGAAAGGCAGCTAGTCATCACCACCCACCACCCACCACCACCACCAGAGTGAGCATGTTTGGTGGGATGGGGATTCAAACCCATGACCCACAGATTGCGAGTCAAGTGCCCTAACTACCTGGCCATGCTGGGCATATAACATAAGGGAAAGAAAAAGAATGGTGCCTACCTGATAAATAAAGGCTGAAGAATGCAAAAAAGTTTAATAATCTCTTCAACAGGGAAAGAAGTTCCCAAAGCGTAAACAAGTGAAAGAACAATCAGATTTATCCTCATCATTCACCCCACAAATGAGGGGAAGGAATGCCTGATTAAGGTACTGGAGATGCAGTACCTAGAAGCATAAGGGAATCAACTATCCTATCTACAATGGCTACCACCTCATCCCCAGAGAAGGTGCTTCCACAAGCCATCATTATTACACAACCTGTGTGAGGAAATTAGTCATTCATACAAAAAGTGAAAGATGGTACACAAACTAGTTTTCATAATTTGATGATAAAAAAAGGAAATTAAGTTCCCTCAACATCATTCCTGTTGCTCCTCTGAAACTTATCCCATCATTCAAAGAACCCTTTAGTCGTGTGATTGTTGATTGTGCTGGGCCTTTACCAAAAACTTAATCGGGGAACCAGTATTTGTTAACTATCATGTGCACATCCATTTGAGTCTCTGAAGCTATACCTTTGAGAAACATTTCAGCCAAAAAGATTTCTAAGGTTTTGATCAATTTCTTTACTTTTGTTGGCTTGCCCAAAGAAATTCAATCTGATCAAGGATCAAATTTTATGTCAGGGTTGTTTCAACAAGTTGTTTATCAGCTCAGTGCTAAACAGATAAAATCTAGTGTGTATCATCCAGAATCGCAAGGTGCTCTTGAGAGATCCCATTCTATCTTGAAGAATACGATGCAGACTTACTACCTTGATAACGAGAAGGATTGGGATGAAGGAGTTAATTTATTATTATTTGCTGTTCGTGAGTCTGTTCAGGAGTCCTTAAGGTTTAGCCCGTTTGCATTGGTGTTTGGCCATTCAGTGCGTGGCCCTTTGAAGTTGCTGAAGGAACAATTGTTGGAAGATAATCCAAAAGAAATGCACTTATTAGATCACATTTCCAAGTTTTGGTCCAGACTCTTACATGCTTGTGAATATGAAGTCATCCCAAGTTAAAATGAAAAATATTTATGATCGTAAGGCTGAAAAGCATAAGTTCCATCCTGGGGACATGATTTTGGTACTGTTACCCACTATGGGACATTCCCTCAGAGCTAGGTATCATGGTCCCTATGAGGTTGTTCAGAAAGTTGATGATACAAACTATGTTCTAGAAACACCTGATCGTCGAAAGGCTACCCAGCTGTGTCATATTAATATGTTAAAGCCCTATATTCGAGAAGCATTCAAAGATAATTTAACTATTGAGTGTTCTCCTGATACTGATACAGTAGCTCTGACTCAGACAAACGTAAATTTGAAAATAATTGGGACGAATGCAACATCAAACTGAGTAATTCTGACATTCTGGCCAATCTCGATTCGAAACTCGATCACTTGCCTCCTGAAGAGAAAGATCAGCTTGCTAGTTTATTGCATGAATACAAATGTATATTTCCAGACATTCCTAGTAAAACCAACATCGCTGTACATGATATAAACATAGGTGATGATTCTCCTGTAAAACAACATCCCTATTTGGAGAATTCAATCAATGCCAAGAAAATGCATATAGAAATATCTTACATGCTGCAAAAGTGATTGGTCTTCGCCTTGTGAACTGGTCCCTAAATTTGATGGCTCTCAGTACAGAATTTTGCAAAGTGAATGCTTTGACAAAGACAGACTCCTACCCCATTCCAAGAATGGAAGATTGTATTGATAAAATTGGAAAACCACCAGATATATCACAAAGTGTGACCTACTAAAGGGATACTGAGCTGTCCCTCTAACTGACAGAGCAAAACAAATCTCTACTTTTGTTACTCCTGATGGGTTATTCCAGTGCAATGTAATGCCTTTTGGGATGAAAAGTTCTCAAGCAACTATTCAGTGAATGATGAATCAATGCCTCTACAATCTGTCAGATGTTGGAATTTATGTTGATGATATTGTGATTTCCAGTGACACATGGGAAGAACATTTATATGTATTATGTGATGTTTTTGAGAGGCTGAAGAAAGCCAATCTCACTGTAAATCTGGCAAAAAGTGACTTCTGTAAGGCCAGAGTTGTTTACTTATGTCATGTAGTAGGCCATGGCCAAGTTTTCCCAATTCAAGCCAAAGTTGATTGCATTGTGAATTATTCAACTCCTACCAACAAGAAAAGTTTGATGAGATTTTTGGGAATGGCTGGTTATTACAGGAAGTTTTGTAAAAATTTTGTTGACATTACTGTACTAATAACAAACCTTTTGAAGAAAAATCGAAAATTCGGATGTTCAGAAATATGTAAGTCTGCTTTTGAAAAGGTCAAATCTTTGTTATGCACTTACCCTGTATTGACGGCATCTGACTTTGGTAAGCCTTTAGCATTAGCTGTTGATGCCAGCGATTGTGGCACTGGTATTATTCTATTACAATCATAGGTATTGAACACCCTCTTTGTTATTTTTCTATAAAGTTTAGTTGTCATCAAAATAATTATTCTACAGTATAAAAAAGAAACATTGGCTCTTGTGTTAGCTTTAGAACATTTCAATGTATACTTATCTGCATCACAACAACCTATTGTCATTTATACTGATCATAACCCTTTGACGTTTTTAAACCGAATGAAGAGCAAAAACAGATGGCTGTTGAATTGGAGTTTGTCATTACAAGAGTATAATTTGAAGATAATCCATGTCAAAGATTTGTGCTGATGCACATTCATGTACTATAAAACTTTATGGTAAGGTGATTTGTACAGGTTATATTCTATACTGTAATTATTATTGAAGTTGTATAATCTTTTAAATAATGTATTATGTATAATGTAATCTGGCCAATGTATATATAATGTATTAATTAAAAATTGTCTAAAGCCAATTTTTAATTCTCTAAAGAGAGAGTTGTAACGAATTTATCATTATGTATTTATTTTTAATATGAACATTGTTTGGATTGAATTTGTATTTAGAAATATGTGTGACTTGTAGTATCAGATATATCTTGCGTATTTATTTTAATGTCGATATTTGTTTCAAATAAGTTTATATTTGAGGGTGTGTCTAGCTTACCGTGTTAGTTACATATGGCGAAACTCCCGCCAATTCTCCAAGATTGTAGAATATTCGTGAACACAAGAATCAACAATATATCCACTTCTGTAACTGGTGTTATCAGAAGTTTCTAGAAAATGTGTCTCGCCTATAAAAACAGTAAGACAACAGAGAACAGAGAGCTAATATACAAGTCTGCTAGAAATATGTTATAACCATGTGTACGCAATAAGCCGTGATTTTGCTAACCCTTACCAACCAGAAAATATACGACATTTGGCCAGGAACAGCTATAAGTTTCGAACGTCAGTGAATTCTTATTGAACGTTAGTATCTTTCCAAAAATATTGCTGGTTTCTCATTGGACATTAGTGTTTTTATGAAAATATTATCTTACTTCGATGGTCCAACAATTCAGTGCCTGACAAAGCTAGCTAGCTTCCCAATGATTGTATGTACCTCGACTTCAAGTTAACTCCCTGGATATCAAGGAGACTCTGAACTAGAAAGATGATTTGAGGTTATTTGTAAGTTAGTGAAATTTCTGTTTATGAAACTTTGTTTGTAATAACTAAACATAATAGTTGCCATTGTAAATTATACTGTTGTATATATATGTATATTAAAATGTATTTGTGTCAAAACAAAAATGGTGTTAATCAATCTTGTTAAATTGAATAAAATATCGGCATATTTCTAAACACTAAATCCAGGGTACAGTTCAACTATTAAAAGTTAGCTTATTTAATGCAGCTTTGGATTATTTCAAATTCTCAATACGTAACAATTATAAATTTCATTAAATTTACAAAGAAAAACACATCCGACATGTTCAGTGCTGAAGAAAAGAATGAAGATCACAAGTGCAAAAGTACAGAGGGAGCTAGTGCATAGGGAGGTTGTATTGCCCTCCAATTGGTGGAGGGCTTTTGCAGCATAATAGCGTCATTATGCACTAGTGAAAATCACAATAAATTTCCTGAGTTTAGGTGGGAGTTGCCTAAAGGTTAATGGCATGCAAATGTCTAAAGCAGACACATGAGGAAGATAGCTTTCTGTGTGTAGAGATGTGTATTATATCGTAATTTTTCATTTAATTAAAAAATTCAAAACTATTTTAACTATGTATTCACTAGCTAGTTTATGATTATGTGTACCTATGTTATGAAAAAAGCATAGGTCTAACAGGACCACCTTCTTTATATACTTTAGAAATTTCATGCAAAATACCTGGATGAGGAACTAATGGTCTAAACCTTAAATATACTTCTTGTTTTGAAATTATTTTTATTTTGATAAATGATTCTGTAATTTTGTTACTCTAGTCTTAGTATGATTTCTTTTCTAACCATCAAATTTTGTGCCTTCTTTTAAAATATCATTAATTTTAAGAATATAATATATTTATATGAACTATTCTGTTATCTGTACCTGGTTTCAATACAATTATTTTATCGTTTCTATTTAAGCTTGTTATTGCTATTAATTTTTTTACAAGATTATATGGTTTATAATCATAATTATAATCTTTGAATGATGATAAGGCTATTCTACTTATTTGAGATCTAATACTTATAAACAATTCATTACTATCATTCCATATGTTATGTTTTGAAAGCTATTGTAATATTTATTCAAAAGACAATACATAATCCTCACACTTTAGTTTTAAAAGTGGAATTACAAACTTATAACTACATGCTAATATCTTCTTTTAAATTTCATTCAAAACATAAACTGAAATATAAATCTCAAATTACAAGGATGATTTCAGAAGTTATTATTTCCTTGACCTTTTGTTCATCAATTAAATTTATTCAAATGCTTTTGTCTAATTTGCTAAGGAAATGAAAATAAAATTCCAGTGAAACCATATTCTTTGGGTAAAGCTCACTGAAAACAAGAATAAATTTATTTTGTCTTTTCATAAGCATGTTTGATTGCAATGGCAGAAAATTCACGATATATTTAACTAAACATGGAATGAGTTTGAAAGTTGAAATGTTCATCTATAAGCTTTAGCACATAAATATTTTTAATTTTGATTTAAAATTTTAAAACACCATAAAAGACTAGAATACATAATGCAAATATAAAGAATATAAATTTACTAAAAAGATAAAAATCAGGTTTTGAATTTATATTACACATTTGCTTTCTAGAAGTGAGACTTATAAATTGGCTTATAAATTGAAAGGTGTATTTTACATATCTTTTGGTAAGTTATTTATGAAAAAATAAAACTCAACTAAATTCTAACTGCAAGAAAGATTTAATCTTTCATTATTCTTAGTTTAATTTCCTAACTAAGTTTTCCAATGGCTATCCCAACATCACAGCATCTTTGAATATAAAAATTCTGACCCATCATCCTAAATGTATTCAAAAGTGAAACACTAACCTGGAACTGTACAGCCTCTTGCATTGCTCCAAGATGGACTGGTATATGTGGAGCATTAGATACAAGCCCTCCATCAGGACCAAAAAGAGCACAGGAAAAATCCAATCTCTCCTTCAAATACAAAAAACTTGTATTAAGGTAACAACACTTTGAAACAGACTTTTTCAAATTATGTTACTGTAATACCTGGAACTAAAATATTATTAGAATAACCATGCTTGTAATAGAAGATCACAATCCTCCAAATAGATAAAATGATTTTCTATAAAGTGGAGAAATACAATATTTCTGAAGGGCAGGAAGGACAAGATCCAAAGATATAAATCCATCTGTTAAGCTATCCCAGATAATTTGTAGATTACAACAAATAAAAATGAAATACTGCAAATGAAAGTAACACATGATATACATAAACTAAGTTGTTCTTATTGTAATTGGGGAATATGCTGTTTTATCCCTAGCTGGTTGTTTTATAACATAATGTAGTGTCATCTAACAAGTTGAGTGAACTACTATGATATAATAGATAAAATTCCAGACAAGGCTAGCACTGTTATGATTAATTGTTTGCTTTTATGTGTAATTTTAATTTTGTACAACTAACAAAGGTCTCATTTTTCTAGAGTTATCCTTTATCTATCACTGTGATTGAATTTTTGGATGCAGATTTCAACACAGACCAAAACAACGTCCATTTCTACCCTGTAGACAGATGCTGGTCATAGAAACTAGTAGAGTCAACTGTAACTATAACTCACCTAAAACAAGATTTAATGTTTGTCATAAAAGCTTGAAAATAATTGTTTATGTATGCTAAAATGATGTCAATACTTATTGAAGATATATTGCATTTTACATTAGTCTGTAGGATATTTAGTAATGTTCTGAAAAATGAATATTAATTTCACTACCACTTATTATTCTGAGAGGCTGAAAATAAAGTTGCCACATTGTATTTGTTTTAAATACATGTTGTGTCCTAGTCACATTGATTACTGAAGCCAGAATTTAAACAGATAAATTATGTCATAAATTAATTACCAATAAGTTAAAGAACCAAAAATGACAAAAATGATTAACATGAAATAAATAGATACCTGTAATGTTGTAATACATAATAACTTAAATAGAAGAACCACAAAATAATTAGAATAACATAATTTCACAATATCTGTAAAGAATTGGTTTGCAAAAATTTAATATTACTACCTAGGGTTTCACATAATAAATTATTTAATTAAATGTATTTTTAGAAACATTATAATTAATTAAAATACATTTTTATCCATATTAAGTTATCATTAATAAGTAGTTGTGTTCTAGCATTAGAAGATATCTTTAAAGCAAATTATAAAGTTAAAACTTATTTTGCACTAAGTTTGGTAAAGCTATAATAATGTCTTTATAATACATTAAATATTTAAACAATTACACATATTTTCATCAATTAACATTTATATTTTACTCTAAGTGCAAAAGCCAAAAATTGTTCAAAATGTCAATTGATTATGCAACAAATGCACAATAAAGTAACTGAAGATTTAGTGAATGAACAGATATAGGAACTTTGGTAATGGTTTAAAGTTAAGCAATCATGATTACTTTTTAGAACAAAAGTATGTATTTTCTCTCAGTAATGTTATGAAAGTGAATACAGAGGCTAAGCATTTGATGTATATATTTAAATGTTTTAACACATTTGTTTACTAATTTTTACACACATTTTATCAGAGAAAAAAATTTGAATTGCGTGAGAAAGCTGTAAATGTTATTATGTCATCATGTATGTTCTTCATAATATATGTGAAAAATACAAGTTGTTTCTTTCGATTATTGTTTAGAAAAGTTATTTCTTCACTCACAAAACATTTTCAAGCTTAAGTACATTAATGCACATAAATAGTATCTATACAATCAGTTTGAGCTGAGTTCACCATTGAAGTTTGGCATACATTATCTAGAATCATAGTTATTGATAGTTCTGGGTCTTTATTGGATGGTAATGTTAAAAAATTCCTTTGGGCAAATAAGTCCTCATGGGTTTTCTTGCCTCACACATCTTAAGATGATGAAGAAATATTAGAAATTCTGTTTTTCTTTTTTTTATAATGGAGATGATCAAGTGATGTTGATGACATTGCATTCTTAAGAGAATTATTTGTGTCTGAGGTTGAATAAAACTTCAGCAAGGTAGATTCTTATTGCAATGGCTACATTTTTCTGTTCTATTCAAAGTTTTCCATTCAGCAACTAGAATAAGTTGATTATTATCGTGAATCAATATTTAAGCTGGCATTGTGTTACACATTGCATTTTTTTCCACTATGTTGATCTAAATGAATGTTGATGAAGTGTCTTTTTGTTAAACTTTGTTGCTCAGCATCTTCACTTTTCATTCATTAGAGACAGATTAGGACATATACTCTGCACTGCACTTCCTTCCAACACTATTGTCAAAGAAGACTTAAATAATTTTACCTGTCAATTTTCAGTGTATCTGAGAATAACAATAAGTAAATCACTAAGTAATATGTTTAACTTCATTTTGTTATAATTAATCTAATTTAACCAAAAGGTTGTTGGGTCTTTCCAGAGAGATATTGTAGTAGACTAACACACATCTATGTAATAATGTAAAGATACTGCATTTCACTGTATCATGTTTACAGCACAAAGCTATCATTTATTCCTTATTGGTTGAAGAGAAATGTTCTTAATAGAAAAGTAGCATTATAAGATTGGTTGTAGCTCCTAAGTTAAAAGCTGTAGGACAGTACTATAATAGTTTTGAGACTGCTTTTGTAAACGGCTGTTGAAGGTCTAGCATGTAGCTTTTAAAACCCATGTCATGAATTATGTCTACTAATTTTTTATTTTTTGGTAAACTGTGTTTTGTTTTGGATTTATTACTTCTGGTTTTATCTTTGTAACACATATACACTAACCTAATCTTAACATTGTGTTAAGTCTCCGTTTGTTAATTAATTTTCCGTAACTTAGTTCCGATGAAACTTTAGTGACACAAGTCCTTTCTTAAATAAAACTGGTTTATTCTTTCTGAATATAACTTTACCGATACACTCAACTTCAACAGTTGCGCTATAACAAACTATAATTCACATATCACGAGCTAGACTTCGACAATACGTCTCTCTCTGACTGCAGTTCAATTACTCATTACCTACACACACATTATTGTCCCGTCACGTTGTCACCCTCTTATATATACCAGACTACCCTACATCTAGTAATCTCCCGACAATTCACGAAGGTACAAGATATTTTCAGAAAGTATGGGGCGTGACACTAGTCACGTGACCTCGCTGATGCAACACTGCCTCCTCCTTAATATTGTTCGTCCCGAACAATAACCACATACAATAAACCAATTTCTGTACATTTAATTAAGTTATTGTTAATTGTTAAAGGGAAGTCTCCTAAGTTGTTTTCTCCATGGGAAGGCCCATATGACATAGTGGATCGTCTCTCAGATTGACTTTCCGGATAAAATGTGGTCGGCGAGGTAAACCAAAAGTGGTACATGCCAACAGGCTTTGGCGTTATCACAGTTCAGGACATTTCAGTTGGGACGAAGTGGAAAACAGAACAAATGACGCTGCTGAAGACGTGCCACCTGAAGAAGCCACCGTCGAAGAAGAAACTCTACTCAGTTTGGAGAAGGGAAACGGTGAAGCTCTTGGTGATGTTACTAACACTGATGTGACTGTTACCGATGATAGGACATTTACTGATGAAGCAGATGAATCCCACATGAAGCAGAAGCCAACGAGACAGAGACCAGTACGGAAGAAGATACGTCCCGAAAAATTAAGAGACTTTGTTGAATTGTAATTTTGTCTTTGTAAAAAGTCACGTCTGAGAGACGATCCACTATGTCATATGGGCCTTCCCATGGAGAAGACAACTTAGGAGACCTTCCCTTTGGTCTTCCTCGTCTTTCGGATGCCAAACAACTTGCAGCATTCTTGGAACACAGCTGATTCAAAGTTACAGCCTTGATCTGAATGCAGTTCATATGGCATACCAAATCTGAAGAAGAAGTCACTAATAGCCG
>NW_013666451.1:136223-151394 GCF_000517525.1 Limulus polyphemus
CTCTTGTTTATTTTGCAGTTTGAGCTGCCATTGTTGTAGGTTTTCTTACCACTGCTGTAATCTTTCTTCTTGTTTCTTTTCTTTTTCCTCTAACAACTGCTGTAATCTCTCTTGTTGTTTACTTTCTCATTCTTCTTGTTTGATTTCTTTTTCCTCTAACAACTGCTGTAATTTCTCTTTTTGTTTATTTTCTTTCTCCTCCAACAACTGCTGTAATCTCTCTTCTTGTTTCTTTTCTCGTTCTTCTTGTTTCTTTTCTTTTTCCTCCAACAACTGTTGTAATCTCTCTTCTTGTTTAATTTCTCGTTCTTCTTGTTTTTGTATTGCTGCCATCAAGTCGGCTAAGCTGTAGTTTAATTTTCCGCCTCTCGTTTCCATTTTGTTTTCCGTTCCACTTCTGACACCAATTTGTTACGTCTCCGTTTGTTAATTAATTTTCCGTAACTTAGTTCCGACGAAACTTTAGTGACACAAGTCCTTTCTTAAATAAAACTGGTTTATTCTTTCTGAATATAACTTTACCGATACACTCAACTTCAACAGTTGCGCTATAACAAACTATAATTCACGTATCACGAGCTAGACTTCGACAATACGTCTCTCTCTGGCTGCAGTTCAATTACTCATTACCTACACACCCATTATTGTCCCGTCACGTTGTTACTCTCTTATATATACCAGACTACCCTATATCTAGTAATCTCCCGACAATTCACGAAGGTACAAGATATTTCCAGAAAGCAGGGGACATGACACAAGTCACGGGACCTCGCTGACGCAACAATAGTAAAAACATAATTAAAAGAAGTAAAATCCAAAAGGCAACACATGAGCAAAAGTGATACAGTAATACTTAGAAATAAATATCTTATTTGTGTTTAGATTAAAAGCTTTTGGTTTTATTGTTGGATCTTCACTTACTTTATTGTATTTGTTGTGTTATGGCTGAGAATACCATAGATAAGATCTTTGAGGGATTTAAGTAGAATCTGCCAATACTTGTAAAAAACTAATGCATTTTGTTTTTCTCTCTATAGAATTACTAAGCATTACTGACTGAGTGGTAGCTAGTGGATGAAGGAAGAGTAGAACCATGGAGGTTCCAGATCATGGCCAACTGCCTCTTTGGTGTTGAAATGTCCTGCAGCATCATAGGTTGGTTCAAGGTCTTCAGATATGTGTGGTAAATGGTATTAATATCCAGCCAATACCATCAGCTGAACTATGGGGTAAAAGAGCATAAGCTATTGGCTTGCATAACTCAACAACAAGCCAAGGTAATCTAGAAGACAATCACCAAATTTTGACCAATTACTAAAAAGCATCAAGAACATGCACATTGTGTGGGAGAGCTGAATGGATACCTAGTAGCAGCCAAAGTCCATAGTATAATTCAATAGGCCCTTGACTCCTGACAGTCAGCTTTGAATGTTGGATGAATCCAAAAGCATGACTCTAGGATTAAGTTATTTTTTAAGTAGAGGAAAGCTGAAGTAAAGGGAAGGATTTGATGGTCAATTGGATTGCCAAATTGAAGTAGTATGAGAAGCTGTCCATTTGGGGTGATATTTTGTGAAATAATGAATCTTTAGTGCAGAACACTAACAAAACTCTGATGCTGATTAGATATTTTTAAACCACTTTTGATCTACTTCTATAGATTGAATTAAAATGAAAACTTCAAAATTGACAGTCAAATGCACCAACCTAATTCAGAAGATTGAACATGCCATTTTTTGATTGCCCAGAGTCTGGTAGGCACTTGCCAGGGAGGTCACAAGGAAACAGTCAATTAATAGCTGTAAAATACTCAGTGGATGCCTCTGCAGCTTTCTGGGAACCAATGTGTGCAGACAAAAGTCAACAGAGTTCCCAAGCCCCAGCCACCAAAAGTTGAGGTGTTTCAGAAACTTTGATAAGTGATACTGACTGTTACATAAAACCAGCCAACCCTTCTAGCTTAAACAGCCTAGTTAAAAAGATGACCAGGTCTAGTAAGTTAATAAGTGAAATAATTATACTATGAACCAAGCCACACAGCATTCATTGTTGAGTCTGAATGGACTAGCTCTAGGAAAAAATCAAAAACTAGAATGCCATTATGATCAAATTTTAGTGTCAATTTGAACTGTAGGAGCTGCTTTCAAGGTAAAACATAAACTGTCAAAGACCTGGAAGATAAACTGTGCAAAAACTTCATTGAGGCGGCAAGGAATAAGTCTATATCAGCACAAAAGATGCAAGGTCCTGATATGCTGACAGAGGCTGTATTATAAACATCTTGGTTCAAAGTATTGAAATGCTCTACCCCCAAAAAAATCTGTAAAAGTTGTAGCAAAGGACTAATAACTCAATTACCATCATGATCAGTGCAGCACATAAAAATTTTGCAAGGGATGATTTGTGGTGTCAGCCATGATTCTCCTGATAGTAAGAAGATGAAGTTTAAGTCATGTTATCAATGTTCTGTTGCTAACTTCCCAACATTTGAAGCAACCCTGTTTTATTTGGATAAGCCTTCCAAGTTTTCATACAGTGTGTTGAAGAATGCATAGAATGAATCAGTTGTCTTGGTATACCCATGCCAAGACATAAAGTTCATTCTTGACACTGATACTAGTAACACTGGCTTTGGATCAATACTGCAGTATATCAAAGAAGAAAAAAACAAGTTATTGCTTATGCCAGTAAATCAGGGAAATTTTTTATAAAGTTTTAAAGTTTTCAGTATTGACTGAAGGATGGAAACTATTTTCAATGAAGACAACAAACAACTTTTGATAAATGTTTCTATCCATCATTTCAACTTCCGTCTTTTTAAAAGCCTATGAACATCATAGGTTAAAAACTGATTTTAAATTATAGTAACCAAAAAGAATATAAAATTACAACAATATAATAGAACAATCCATGGTAAAGCATGCTAAAAGTATTGTTAAACAGGTTAGAGTCACTGGTTATGAAAGCAATGTCAAAAAATAAAATAAAATCTTAAATGAGATGATGATAGTTTTATAGGAGCCAGGCATTGTGTCTGTTAATGAATGGGCATTTGGATTGAATCAAAAGAGATTCCTTAAATTTCCTGTCAAGAAGTTCTCACTAATCTCTAAACTTTTGATCCGATAATGTTTCTTGTTAATTATGCCAAGTGTGTTAATGTAACTTTCAGTGGTGGCTTCTTTGTTGTCATGATTTGCAGTGACATCAATGTGCTCTTTGAAATGATCATGTATTGGATGACTGAATTCACCTATGTAAGTAGCTGAATACTGTCTTCATGTCATTTCACTGTTCCTAAGTGTGCAGGATTTCTCAAAGTCACTGGTTTTAGTAAAGTATTTTTTGGATTTGAATGGACTGTTCTTATTGAAAGCTGAATGTGTAAGTATATCCTTCAGTTTTTTACTGGTTTTTTGTATGATGTGGATATCTAAACCAAATCTTCTAATTGCTTGATGAAGCCAAGTTGTTAAAGAAACAGTGATTTGATATGGTGGTTTCTTTTTTGCTGTTATTTGTAAAAAATTTGTGAGTCAAAATTTTGGAATGTCTTAATAATGTAACTATATGGATAGACATTGGCCAACAGTAGCTTTTCAAGTTTCATCCTAGCTTGCATCATACCATCTATGGTGTTACAATTTTTTCAATTCTATGAAGTTGACCAATAATGACACTCCATTTGGCAGCTGATGTATAGTGTGAGTTATAATGTAGAATAATGAGTTTAACACAACAAAATTCCTTCACACCTAAACAGTACCAATGGCTTTCTCAACAGGCTATGTGACGATGGTTTACAGATGAGTTCAAACACTATCCTATTTACTCTTGATTGTCTTCTCTATGTACCCTTCTGTTCCCATAGCAGAAAGTATAAGCTCAGTTATGAATCTTATTAGATTGACTACCCCTTCCATAACTTTTAGCTTGCTAAAACTGTTGATTCAGGAATAAGAGCCAACAATATCTAGTGCATCAAGAATAGCTGTCCATGTTAGTCTTCTGAGGAAAACATGGATGACAGAGGATTTCCATAGTGGTGTGACATCTGGTTAGTCTGAGATCTGGTGGGGCAGTCTGTATAGAGCTCCCAGACTTTCATGGAGTAATCCAGTCCGAGCTCTGATCAAATCCACCTGAAAATAATGGAGAGAGATTAGAAGTGCCATTGGTGAATTACGTCTGCCAACCAGAGTTATCTCATCAATAAATGGGATGACAGGCAGCTAATGGCAAAGTGAGTGTACCACAGACTGTACCTATTCTGAGCCTTCTCAAGCTTAAAGGTATACTGCTGACATAGCCACGGATCATAGAGGATATTGGGGTCAAGAAAAATTGATACATGAGCTGTCAACCAAGACCAGGGGCATACTGCTCATCAGAAGTCAAGGTCCATGAGACCTGCTACCATGTTGCGGCCATTATGTCAAGGATATTTCACTTGCACTAGAAGTTTGAGAAACAAAGCAATCCACTGCGCCAAATTCAAAAATAAGAAAAGAGGTAGCAAGTAAAACTTCATTGCTTATGCAGATGATCTGTGTCACTTGCATTGTATTTCCCTGCAATAGCCTCAGTAGATTTTGAGAGTTTCCTCATTCACAAGTTTATGGAAGGGCTATCCAGTTAGACAATGTGACATCATCTGGGTCTGAGAAATATTCTCACTCTTACAGAGATGGTTTCTGTTGTGATATGGTATCTAATGGTAACTTTGATCAATAGAGGAAGATTCCTATAGCAGCATTTTCAATGAATTCACCTTGGAGGGACCATCCTACCTAGGCAGCCACCTTGTGCCAGTTTCCAATCCACTCATGGGCCAACAACCAACCTCACTGGTATTCAGTGAATGCGCATGGGTATTACAGCCTCTCCCCCATGGTATATATGCCACAACATATGCTGCTGATGCCTCCTTCAGGATGTAATCGTGGAAGGTGAAATGAAGAATCTCTCTTGCAGTGTGGTGGTTAGACAAGTTCTCTCTCACAGCTAGTTGATCTTGTATGTGCCTGTCGAAGTACAAGGGTGAGAGTTCCTTGTTGATACAGAAGCAGTAAGAATATTGGTAGATCTCATGGTATATCAAATGCACTGAGTGATACCATCACTCAGACCAGTTAGTCAACACAAACTTCATTCATGTAAATAGAAATAAAGTACATGCAAATGGAAAGATCATACTTTGACAATGTCTAGGAGGTATTACCTACAGAATGAAGGTATTTGTCACAACCCTTGGTTTTGGCATCGGCATTTTTGGAATGGATGTATTACAGAGCTTACCAGACAGTTTTATCTGACATATCCAATGTCAGTCACACTGACCCTGGGAACAGTGGCCAATATATACCCCCATGAACACAAATTTTATTGCATGGTTTACTATGGGCAATGTCTAGTGCATGCATAGGAGCCATGTAACATGGTTATAAATCCCATACTTGAAATAGGCAGTTTCCTGTCTAGAAAGCAAACAGCATTAGTTCAGTTTGTTATCTGTTTGAGAGAGAATGAAGTTATTGTGAGATTCTACAGTTATGGTCAATCAGTTATTCAGCTGCTTGCTGGAATGGTCATTGTCATGGTAAATAAAATGGAAGTTACCAATTTCAGTGGTAATGCTCAGGTTGCATCATCACATCATATCCAAAACTAAATACACAGATAACAACATGCCTGAGACTGTTAAATAAGGATGTAGACAATTTAGACTCAATGTGGTGGCAACAACTCAGTGACTAGTTGGCAGAATGTGTCAATGTATTTATGAGACTGAATGAAAGCTGGCGAATGTCTGATTAAACAACTGTGGAGCACTAAGAAAGTAGCAAATGCTGATGTACAGCAAATCGTAAAGGACAGAATTACACTGCCTTCAGAGAGTACTTGGTTGTCTCTAGTAGAAATTGTCAAGAAGAAGGAAGATACACCTAGGTTTTGCATTGATTTTAAATGGGGAACATGGTCACCTTTCTATTACCATGAACATATAAATGTCTCAATACAATGAAAGAGATCCAATGGTTAAATATGTTAACCTGGAATTCATATATTGGCAAGTTGAACAGGATAATGAAACCAGAGCTAAAAATACTTTCAGCATGTCATTCAGCCTGTGTGATTTGCCCAACACTTTCAAAAGGTTAATGGAGTTTACACTGATGGGGCTAAAACATGAGAAAAATCTGACCAATGTCGATAATATCTTGGTGTTTGTGTTGCACGTTCAAGCCTGTGGCTGAGGACCTGAAAATGACATTCCAGTAGATAAAAAAGGCAGGCTTTAATTAAACCAGGAAAATATGCATTCATGTAAATAGAAAAAGAATTTCTTATTCATATTGTGAGTAGGGAAGGGATCTCACAAATCCTGATAAAATAGCAGTTGTGCAAGATTGGCCTCTACCTGTTACCAAACATGAAATTTACAATTTACTTGGTCTTGAATAATATTAATAATGGTTTGTGATGAACTTCTCCAAGATAACCTTACCATTATTGACTGTTACTGAAATGGAGATGCATTTTAGATGGCGTGAGGAATGCAAGCAGGTATTCCAGTTCCTGAAGCTTGCTTTAATGAAAGCCTTGGTACTGACATAACCATGGCAGGATCATGAATTCCTGCTAGACACAGATGCCAGTGATAGCAGAATTTGAGCAGTGTTATTGCAGTTGTAGGATGAAGTAGAACATGTACTGTATTTTTTGGCAAATAAGATGAGCCTTTTTTCATGGTTTGCCTGAGCCTCAACTTATATACCTCAACGACTTACCTAAAGATTAGTCATCAAAATTTCTCAATGTTTTGTAAAATAATACAAGTTTTTTTTAGCTGTGAAGATAACCATGTGACCTGCTCAATGAAGTTGTTACACTCATTGGATATTTCTGTTAATTGGAGCTTCACAGCTGAACCTAGGGAGATATGGGAATTCTGGATGTCAACTGGCAACACAGGATGTTTTCATCATGCTTCATGCTAAGATTACAGAGTGGATTAAGAAAATGTGGAACAGTGTGTCCCACGCAGTAAGTGTGAATGGATTCATAAAGGCTGGAGAACATCACACCTGGTATATCCCAAGCCTTGGCAGCTATCTTCCACTTGGATACAGAAGATGAGGAATTTGACAGTTTCTCTGATGTTGAGTAACTATCTGTGGTGATCAAATGCGTACTTGGTAATTAAAACATACTTGAATGGTTTTAACTTATGACTTATACCCTGGGTAGTAATTTTGGCTACGTTCTTTCAACCTCAACGTGTTTGAGGACAACCAGGGGTGTTCAGAAGCTTTTTTCCGCTTCTCTTCAACCTTGCTGTTTGGTGAGGGATGTACATATTCATGAGTATTATAGTTTGTCCTGGATTTGGCTTGACCGGGTCTGGAGCATACATTAAGCTTAGAAAATCAGCCAGCGGCGCCTTCTAATCCCAACACAGTCGGCGGCCCGCCCGACCTTCTCATTTGAATGGTCTAATCATTACCAGTAATTAAATACCTAGATAATTTCACAGTTGTTAGAAGTTTGATTCTGTTTTTTGTTTTATGTATATAATAATATAATTTTAATTTGCTATATTTTTATTTCATATTCTCTGTTTTTTTGGCTAACTTTCACTATCTTCAAATTTCTGCACATTTCCCACCATATTTCTTCTGTTGGCAGACATACAGTATATAACACAGTGCTAATATACTTGATCTGTCCTCATCTCATACTCCAATTCAACTTATATAGGAATGAAGGTTGAAAAAATGAGAAATTTAACCCTTACATATGTTAGCTGTATGTTCATGGTTGTGGAACACAGACAATGTATGATGAAGAACAAACTGCTAGCACTTGTGGTTTTCATAAAACACTTTCTGCAGTACTTGTATGGTAGAAAGTTCAATGTTTGAGTGGATCATGCATCACTAAAATAACTGATAAACTATAAAAACCTCAAAGGGATGATAGCATGATGTATACCTGCACAGGTTCAATCATACATTATAACTCAGCCTACAAAACAAACTACAGATGAGTTGTCTCACCAAACAGGGTGACCTTATCTTCTTGTTGAACACCATGTAGGAATTGAAACCATTTATGTAATAGTGATGACAAACCAGACAGTAAGATATTCCACAAGCAGATCAATACCATAATTATGCTTCAAGAATTAAAACTTAAAACAGCTAAGATGGGATAGAAAAAAAAAACAATCATAAAATGATATTTCATCACTGTTAACATGCTGATGATCCTACATTAATGATAGCAAAATGTTGTTTTATTGTACATATTTTTTTTCTACCCAATATTATCAGTTGTGGAACAAATTTTGGAAAGTCTGCTAAAAGATACTTTGCAAAGTTATTTAATAAAGTTCAGAATTTTATTAGATAGTCAACATGGTTTCATTAAGGGAAAATATTGCCTTACAAATCTTTTAGCATTCTTTGAAAAGGTTACTGCTTATATATTTAAGAGTGTAGATTTGGTGTATCTGAATTTTCAGAAACATTTGACAAGGTGCTACATAAAAGGATTGTAAAAAAAATAGCTCTTATCATGTGGGGGATAAGTTAACAAATTGGATAGAAGAGTGGCTGGATGGAAGAAAGTAGAGGGTTGTTATAAACAGAGTTCAGTCAGACTGGATTAATGTCACAAGTGGGGTACCTCAGGGCTCAGTTTTAGAACCTTTGTTCTTTTTAATAATGGTTGAAGACAGCTTGAATGGGTAATGAAGAAAAACTTTAATATAAGTTTAACATAAAAGCAAATGTACAACATTTTGACAAGGTTTTGTCATCATTTGCTCTTTTTGATTTATGTCATTGACATAGATGACAGTATAATTAATACATTACTTAGATTTGCAGATGACATTAAGGTCTTGGGTGTTGCTAGATGTGAAAAGGATGCTGCTGATTTACAAAAGGATTTAGATCATTTAGCGAGTTAGGCAAATAAATGGCAGATGGTTATTAATTATAATAAATACAAGATAATGCATGGGGGTTATCATAATTTGAATTATAAGGATAATTTGAATGGGAATAACCTTGATAGTGTTATGAAGGAAAGGGGATCTTTGTGTAATAATCGATTAATCTCTAAAGCCATCTGAGCAGTGTGCTTTTACTAGTAGTAGGGCAAATAGAATTTTAGGTTGTAGGTATAGAAATATTGAATACAAGTCTAGAGAGGTTAAACTTTCATTGTACAGGTCACTGGTTAGGCCAAATTTGGAATATTGTGTTCAGCCTTGGGCTCCTTACCTTAGGAAAGACAATGAATTGTTGGAAAGGATTAAGAGAAGGGTTACTAGAATGGTGCCTGGGATGGAGGGGTTGTCATATGAGGAGAGGTTGAAATCTCTCAAATTGTTTTCTCTTTTAAGATTGTAAAGGAAATTGATAGTGTTGATGCATCATCTTTTGTTTACATTTAACAATGAGAATAGTAAAGGCCACAAATATAAATTTTGGAAAGGTAGGAGTCATCTTCAGCTAAGACAGTCTCATTTTTCTAATAGGGTGGTTGGCCTTTGGAATGGGTTGCCTTCAGATGTTGTAGAGGCAGTAAATTTAAGCAAGTTTAAGAAAAAGCTTGATAAGTAAGTGAATGAAAAGGGCTGGCTTTAAGATTAAAAATGTTTTTATATTTTTTTTAATCATTTTAATTTAGTTTTGAGGATGGAACAGCTGAGATGGACCAATAGGTCCCATGTTGTCTCAAAACATTATGTTATGTTAATGAAGGACTCAATTTAACAAGGGAATCCTTACCATGCAGCAAGGTAAAGCATGATTGGCTAAAATTAAGGAACATAGCCTGGATGCACATAACCTATGGTACTTGTACAGACAGTTACAAGGAAAGAAGGTATGTTGTACCATTGTTACCAACTGCTAAGTATTAGTGGTCCCTAGAGCTTTGAGGCACAAGATTTTCCAGACTTAATATAATACAAAGACTGGAGAGCACCAAGATGTTACACACATTTGTGCTAATGTTGGACAGTGCTTCCTTTGGCCATGATCGAGTCAAGACATCTAGTACTTATGTGACCACTGTATGGTATATGCCACTCACAGAAAAAGCCAGCCTAAACAAGGTTAACTTAAGTATAGAATTATTAGTTCTAATCTGCAGAGAATATTATCGGATATTGCTGTTCCACTCTCAGAGACAGAACAAGGTCATCTGTACATACTCGCAGTCATCAACTACTTCACAAAGTGGGCTGAGGTTTAAAGATTGGTTGATGTGTCCACACATTCCATGGCTGATGCAATGGTAAAGCACTGGATAGCCGAGTTTGAAGCATCTGAAGAGATCCACATTGGTCAGGGAACGATCTTGAATATCTAACTGTTGTGTAAAGTGTCAAGTTTGGTGAAGATGTGCACTTCACCTTATCATCCTAATCTGATGGTTCAATGATACAGAATGTTAAGTGTATGCTTGCTAAGTTTTTTAATCTCATTCAAACAATTAAAACAAACATGATGATGATATACCACACAATCGAACAGAGATTAAGAGGCTGTTCACCAAATATGTTCAGCTACAAAATTCTACTCTCTGTGGAAATTATATATGGTGCTTCACAAATAAAGCAGATGTAGCACAATTTACATAAAATATGTGGAGTGGTTAAGATCTATATTAATTGGCATTCATGAGTCTGCATGTCAACAGCTAGGAAAAGCCACCATACGACAGTAGAGATGCTCTAATAAGACAATGAAGGAAAAATATACTAAAGTGGAGACAGGGTGTGGCTTTGTTATGTGCCATCTTCAAAGAAGCCTCTTGGTTCTGATTAGACAAGACCTCACCTTGTGCTCCAAAAAAAGTCAATTCATTAACATATAGGTTACAGTAGTTGAGAGAAATGTAAAAGTGCATAGTACAAATCACTCAGTTGCATATGTATTTGACCGAAAAACTTCTGTTAAACTGGCTTTGTCAAGATTCATAAGATGAGGTAATCAATCAGATGGAGAAGAAACCACTATTTTCTTCTACTCTGATCTTGAATATGAAGAGGAAAGAGCTGAAAGTACTTATCTGACTCTTCTGGATGAGTCATATCCTCAATTACTAGATCTAGAAGCAAGACTCAGCCCTGACATTCCATGGAAGTGACAATGAATTTCCAAGCAATACAGATGGAATTAAATCTGATTAAGGGTTAGGACAGTCATCTGGATGAGAAATCAATGATTGAAAGGAAGTGATGATCCTATCTTTTCAAGCTATCAAGTGATATCACCATACAATGTAAACACTACTTTTTGATTTCCATGTGACTACCATAGGATGGCTGATGCCAGTAGATGTAATGCCTAGTGTATTACCAGTTTGTACAACATAAAATGATAGCTAAGAGTTCAAAAACTCAACTGAAGAGATTCAGCATTATTCAGTAATATATATCTGGACACTCTCCTGTTATTAAGCAGACCTATCCCATTGCTAAAAGGTTAACTCAGTTTCTTCTGAATATACCACACATATAACAGCAGAAATCATCCATGAAACACAAATTTCAGTGTAAAGTTGACTTGATGTAAGTTTGGTGAAAGTAATGTCTTTTGAGGTCTTTTTTTGGAAAATTCTCATTAACACTTATGAATTAGGTGAAAGAAAATGTTCAACATGTTCAAATGCAGTTGAAAAACCACATAAATCTGCAGCCAAGTTGGCCTTTTGTTAGTTCAACAAATGTTGTAGTGTTTCTCATGATCCTTTCAACAAAGCATGTGAAATACCAGTAAAGAAAAGATTCTGTAGGCTGAATGGAAAAGTGTGCAGGAGAGAAATCCATCTATGAAGTGCACAAATCACTGAAAATGTCAGCTTACAGTTAGTTTCATGCAAGTAGCATCTCTCTTTTGGGATTCTTCTATAGAAGAGGAAAAACACCAGTGAAGTGTCGAAGGTGAGAAGAAAAGTTTGAGTGGTGCAATGTTGGTTGGTTATGTAATATTTTGTGGATGTCTCTCAGCAAACTGATGTAGAAACTGCTAATGAGCTGAGAAAAGTTCCTGCACTAGCTGCATCAAACATGTAGTCAGCTGTAGATATCTGGACAACATAATGCTGAAGGAACTGGTTAACCTAAGAGATTCAGATTTGAAGTCTATGATGTGGAGAGTAAAAAGTATGATGTCAAAAACTGTGGAGTAACTTAAAAGGTCTTAACACAAGTTTTGAAAACACTGTATGTTGTGATTAGAGTGCTTAAAGTTAAAATTTTAGTTGAAAAGTAAAATTCTCAGAAATACTTTTTTCTATTATAACTCAAACTTTATATTTTGTTTGTGCCAACAATCAGGCCCTTTTCTATTTCCCTCTCTTTGAAATCTAAATGAAACTACTGATCTTTGTTTGCTGAGAATGAAATTACACAAGGTATAACTAAAGATGTTTTTCAGAACATTTTTATGTCTTGCAATTAAACAACTGCATTTTTTTTTAAAGTAACATCTTTGAAAAGATTAATAGAGTGGCTATGGTTTCCAGCCTTGATCCTGACTTGACTAACCTTTTCCTGTGCTTCCATTAAAAAGTTTGGTTACAGTCCTTTACGGAAAATTTTAAGCCTGTATTACAGGAGATACATTGATGAAACTATGTAGTATTTACCAATGATGAGCCATTTGGCAAACTTCTCCAGTTTTTAAATGGTAAACATCCCAATAAATAGTTTATTGTTGGAAATCAACAGAATGACAAACTGATTCTTAGATATTCATGGCTCAAATAACCATGGTATACTTATGACTAAAATGCATCATAAACCCACTTTCACTGGACCTTATTCACATTTTGAAAGTTTCACTCCATCAATTTTTAAAGAAACTGTGGTTCAAACCATGTTTTACAGAGCTATTAAGGTAGCAGTAAATTGGAACCTTTTTGAAGCAGAAATGAGAACATTAAACAAATATTCAGAAGAAACTGTTTTCTGTTGTTTGTCCTTTCTAAATAGTTTTACTCACACTGTACTGAAAATTCAATACCATATCTGTTGTTATGTTAGATATTCTGAAAAAAAAATTACTTGAGTCATACTCTACTTAGACACTATTTCATACATGATTAAGGAGAAAATTAAGAAAATTAACAAACAAATATGTCCACAAGTTCAATTAAAATGTTCTTTAAAACAGAGAGTAGGTTTAAAGGACTCTTCAACTTGAAAGACAAAAAACATCCATTGAATACTTTGTTAATGGTATATGAGTTCACTTGCCTTAGATGCAGCCATAGATATATTAGATCAACTTCTAGAAGGCTCTGTAGTCAAATGAAATAACACTGTAACATTAAAATCTGAGACACCAGTAGTATTACAACCATTGTGTTGCTGTGCCTACCTCTAGTTTTCTCCATTCCTAGGAAGAATTTATTAGGCTAAAAAACTATCTCTCAACCAGAAGATGAGCTCACTACCACTACAACTTATATTGTGAAACTTAAAAAAAAATAAAAGAGCATGAACTTCAATCACTGAATATGAGGCGGATTAAAAACTAAATTATATATTAAATGAATTGCTTTTGATCAAAATCAGATGAATTAGGTGCAGAATAATAATATATAAGATAACCTTTGTGCCTCGTATAAAATTGTTTACTGAATTTTCTAATATTTCAATTTTAATTTTTATCATAAAAACATTACTTAATGGAAATTTTAGAATGAGTGAGCATTTTAAATAAACATGAAACAAAACTTCATTCACAGAGCTACAATTTAGAAAATCTTTAGGGATTCTGAGAATAGAAAGTATATGTGTACATGTATTCAACTGTGTTAAATAGTATTTATATTATGTTCAAGTAGGATACACATACATACACAAACGTGTGTGTGTGTACATATATATAGTTTTAAAATGATATATTAAAAGCAAATCAAATGCAAATACAAATGTTCGTTATGCTGTTGGTTACCACAGTTGTATCCAGAGCTTTAAATAATTGTATCTTTTTCGTCAAAGTCCACACAAGGTGGTTCAGTTACTTTAGAACACAACTGACAAATTGAATTATTCTTCTCTGCTCTATTATTACAATACAGTCTGTGATAATTTCACTTTAACCCTTCAACAACCAGTACACACTTTAAATATCTTTCTGCAAATGTCACAAATTGTTACTGAGTTACATTCAAAATTTAAAGAAATCAATTTATTATCAATATATTTTAATGAAATTAGCATTATCAAATTTATTATTAAATTATTATAATTCAAAGTTTTATATTATCCAAATTATCATTCCTTTATTTCAAAAAAGCTTCTAAAACAAACAATTGAATATTTAGTTTTGTGTCATGTGACATGTATGCAATTGAAATATCTTAGGTTTGATTAATTGTTTTTTTACAGCTTATTTCCAGTACCTCTACAACAGTCTAGATAAGCTTCTATGCATACAACTTAGAATTCCAAGCATTAGTTTCGTATTACAACATGGCTAGAATTAAAAAAAATATGGTTATACCTCCCCCTCCCCTGCTAGATGCCTGGCTCACATTTCAAAGTAATCTTTTGCTATGCAACAGTCTTTTGAGATGCTTATAACCAATAGAAAGAGCAAATTTCTCAGTTAGTTTCTCCAGGCTAGAAGGCAAGTAATAGATTATTTTCCAAATGACAAGTGAATTCTGCTTTATATCCATTGTGGAGATCAATGTTCCTAGAACTTGGCTATTTTCCTCATCATATACATATTAGTTTGATAGACAGTTAAATTGCATTTAGGTTTTACTTTTATATTTTAGTTAATTATGTATTTTGTGTTTCATAATTCATATTTAAGTTTTTCTACTCACTGTTTTGCTGGTCCTGCATTATAAAAAGTGTAAAAAACAAACATTATGCCATAGGCTAAAGCAGACTCTCTGACGATCATAACATTATATTGCCTGTGGGGAAGTGTGTACACATAAATAATCAAAGATAAAGAACTGGGAATGAAAATAAAACATTTTTGAACTTGAAGTTATGCATATGACTAAAAAAATTATATTTTAAGATTATTCAACGAAGAGATAAAAGGTAAGTACATATACACCTGGAAAAAAGTTAAGCACCCCCGTGTTTTTTTCAAGTGATTCAGATTCGACGTTCTTGTG
>NW_013666451.1:152252-163024 GCF_000517525.1 Limulus polyphemus
CACAAGAACGTCGAATCTGAATCACTTGAAAAAAACACGGGGGTGCTTAACTTTTTTCCAGGTGTATATTTCGTTTTGTTTTATTTTGAACATTTCATTGCACTGTACATTGATGATAATATCTACAGTTAGTGATATGGTAGAGAAAATGGAAAATAAAATATGTTTAATATCACTGTTACTAGAGGGCTAGATATTTCTATATTTTTCTGTCACATTTTATAAATACATGCAGATATAGAAAGGAAGGAAGTTAAGTTAATGAAAGTGAAGTTAGACTGCATGATTGTCAGTTTAGTCATAAGGGGGTGATTTATAAAGTGAGAGTTTGACAGTTTGTATTGTAATAACAGAGATAAAGAAGAACATTTGTTTTGCCAAAGGGTGTTCTAAAGTAATTGAACCAGCCTATGTGGACATTGACAAAACGGAGACAATTATTTAAAGCTCTGGATACAACTGCGGTAACCAACAGTTATAATGGTGATTTTGAAGTTAGTTCCACAGCTTGTATTGTAACAATAGAGATAGAGAAGAAGAATTCGTTTTGTCAGTTGGGTTCTAAAGTAAATAATTCAGCCTGTGTGGACTTTTGACAAAAAAAAAATTATTTAAAGCTCTGGATACAATTATGGTAACCCATGGGGTAACATAAGTGAATTTTTCACTTAATGTATTCTGATAACAGATGAGAGAAGAAATAATTTGACTTGTTAATTTTGGTTCTAAAGTAATTGAACTAGTCTGTGTGGACTTTTGTTAAAAACTTTTGTTATTTAAAGCTGTTGATTCAACTGTGGTAAATAATAGTGTAATGAATTTTTGTACATACATTTGACTTATTTTAATTAATATATTTTTTTTAAACAAGATTATGTGCTGTCCATTTATTATTGAAATTTATTGCCAACAAGTCACAGACACCTACTGTAAAGAATCCTGGCCCTACAAAATCCTTACATATATAATCTACTGTCTTTCATGATAACTTAAAAGTGCTAACAAACTTTTCAAGTCCTTTAACTGACTTAATGACGGAAAAGACAGCTGTGCTAAAAATCTTGCAGGAAAAAACAAAATAATGAATTACATGACCAAGTACTGAACCCACTGTCTTGGTACCTCTTCTGCATTAGCTAGCCATCATATGTAATAACTTTTTATGAATTTCCTTCCATTGTAATTTTTGGGAAAGTCAAATGTCTGCAACTATATGAGACTTTTGAGATGATTTTTGGTCATTTACCTGGACTACCAAAATCAAATACAAAATGTTGATTTCCTCTTTCATGAAAAGCTGTGGTTTCTTCAATTTATGAAACTATGAAGCATGAAGTTGTAGTGCTGATCTTATCACTAGTTTTAACAGATGTAGTTTTTTTTAGTCATTTATGTCTGTTTTTTTATTTATCATGTTGCAAAAAGTTGAGAAGAGTGCCACTTTGGTTTTCCATATCTGTCTTTTTCTGCTTTAATTTTTAAACATTGAATACTAATGAGACAATAATTTCCATCAGCAATGTTTTTCCTAAATTTAGTTTTAACCATTTTTGAGTTACCACTATTTTATTACTTTATTTAAACTATCTCCCACTTTTTATAAACTTTCACACCCAAAGTTTTATAAGAATATTTTTAATCCTGAAAAAAACACAAAAACTTATAGTCTGTAAGCTTCACACCTCACTTATATACTATAGTAGCTTAGTTTTCAAAACTTGTTAAAAACTTTTTGCATCACATTTTCAAAATACTTTTACTTTATGTGCTTCCTATGCAAGAAACAACAAATTTCTTCTACATAGTGAGAAAAACTAAGCACTCCACCACCATTATCTCATAGTATATTCACAGCAGATGTGCTCAACTAGAGAAAACATTAAAAAAAAGTAGATATCATAAACATAAAGCAGCCTTGGCATATTAATTCACCAGTAAAATTAACTTTATATTCAGCTCATCTATTATGCAAATCTAGACGGTTGTACTTTGCACAATTGTATACCTCATGCTAACATCCTCACTTTGAAATGGAGGATCTGAGAAAGCAGATAAGCCAATAATACAATGTTGTAGAACCTCCCAAAAATATGCATCTGGCAAAGTTGTTATCTTTCACAGATGAGATATGGTACTATGAACATACACTGGCCTTAGGAAATTGATTCATCCATAAAATTATTTTTATTTTATTGCTATAGAAGAGAACTGATCTGTCAAGTGGTCTGAAACATCCCAATGCTGGTCCCATGAAAACACACATTGTGATCAAAGGACGTGGTATGGAGGAGCATCCTTGGTCCTTAGGAAGATAATGCAACAAAACACTGGCAAAGAATGGTGCCCAGATGATACACTAGCACGAAAATATCATGCAGTCAACACAACCAAATGGAACACCTCACCAAAAGTAATCCAAATGGATCAGAAATACCATGCAAGTGCTGTTGAGAGTGAACAGTGTTACTAAACTTTACCTATGAGGCTAGGATGTATTGAAGGAGTGTTAAACAGCAAGTATAGAGGTACCAGGCACTATAATTTCCCAGAAAGCTACTGCCATCACAACCAAGGATCTAGAAGGACAAGCAATGAGAAAGGTATAAAAACAAAATTCAGTAAGCGATTAAGACAGAAGTGACACCGGGTAATTATTAGAAGATAAACATGACAACCTTCCACTGATGTAATTTGGACATGAGTGAAGTTATAGTTAGTGTTAGGCAATATCCATACCCCAGTTCAAACAATAACATATTTTGAGCTTTTAGAAGGTGGACACAGCAAGGTAGTGAATGTGATGAGAAGAAATCCACAACATTTGTGAAATTCAAACTCAAGTGAAGTTATACAGGTGAGATGAGCAGATATCCCAACTCATAAGAAAAGCAGCCGCAAACTCCTGTTATAATATAAAAAATCATTTGTGAGACATCCAGAAGTGACTCATAGGAGTGAGGGTAGTTTAATGCCTTTAATGATCATAAAAGACAGCCAAAATTGGAGCAATCACTTGTCACTGCCAAGCCTGAAAAAATAACTGGAAAAAAGCATTATGACCATTTAAAATAAGCATTTTTTAGTAAAAAACAACTCTCATTAAAATAAAATACAATTGATATTAAAAGCATTCAAGTAAGCATATTGTATATTTTCTGTCAAATAAATTCTATTCCACAAGTGACTATAGGTTAAAAAGGCAACATAACAATCTATAAAACAGCATGGAATAGGAGAACTAAAAATGCAAAAAATGTCTTAAACATTTCAGTCAAAGTTGGTGAGCTGAGTGCAGTGATTTTTCACTAAGTAGAAAAAGATGGCTTCAAGCAAGCCAGAAATCCTGGAGTGCATAAACAATTAAATTTAAACGTATGTCAACAAACTGGAAGAGAAAAATCACACAAGTGAAGAGGTCAAAGTTGACAAAGTGTTCATCACACTTTGTCTATATTACATGGAATAAAGCCTTAACTCTGATTTTTATATGGTCAAGAAAGTTCATCTGTCATGTCTTGTAATCCATCTTCTCCATCAATGAACTGAAAAGTAACCAAGCATAACTGTTAAGCCAAGAAAACTGAGGTAGAAATTAATGTTTAGGACTGATACAGAAGATGGTTCCAATGTGGAAGGGGAATCAGAGGTTGCACTTGTAAAAGTTCCAATAGATGAAACTGAGGCTTTATGAGCCAAAAAAGATTTTTCCTAAAACACCTGACAGTATATTTGATAAACATTGTGTATTGTCCTTCAGAGCTCAAAATGAGGGACATACACAAAGAAACCAGGGAAATTCTTGGTCAATACATCTGTTATCAGAACTGTTGGATCTGGGACTAGAGACCATGGAAATGGTAATGTGGGTTTCAGGAGGTCACAAAAGCATCTAGCAATAGACAACTAAAAGATTCACTGAGATGTTTAGAGGCCAAGGGATAAAGTAAGTACTGCAGAGACAATACTTTACTTAGGAGTAAAAGCTAATCCATTAGAAGATTTATCACTTCTGGAATACAAGAACCTTGTAAAGTAATAGAGCTGCACAGAGCTGGAGACCATTTCCTACCCATTTAGTTAAAATAAAATAATGATCAAACTGTTGCCTGAACTCCTAAGGCCTCAGAGCCCCATAATACACAAGCATACACATGAACACAATTTAAAGAGCATTAAATATAAAATTCTAAGTATGTAGTTAAGCATCCCAAAATAAGGAAGACTTCCTTGAGTAGCTCTGTTCTAGGTAACATCTCAAAGCCAACTTTATCTTCAAAATCAGACAGTTGAGAGAATTTGGAAATATTCCATTCTAAAATTCTGCCCCATTGATGATAATAATGCAGACAAGCCATACCCAGAGATATCATAGGAGCCACATCCACCAAAGACCAAAGCAAAGAAAGAATTTGGTGAATGGAAGAAGTCTCGAATTGATGAAGCATCGATTAGAAAGATCCCACAACAACAGGAGTGTAGTTTCTGCATATGAGAAGTGATCAAAACATCCAGATGGATGAAAAGTTGTTTCAGCTGAAGATTGGACTTGAATTTTTTAAAAATCCAATCTAAACTCATGTCAAATTTCATAATGTGTTGAATGTATATCTGAACACAAAAGAAAAAGATGACAAAACCAACAACTCATCCAAGGAGTGACGGAAACCTATTCCCAGCTGATATACATACAACTTATGAAAATTCTGTACCTTGAGGCATGAGATGGTTAAAAAAAAACAATTCAGAGAAGAGGGAAGTATGACTACTCACTTATCTCCTGTACGTTTGGAAGCATAAATGGAATAGAATAAGACCCAAGATCAGTGTTGACCATTCTCAACAACTGAGAAAACAAGATGACCACCAGTCACTAGGTGAATTAGAGGTGAGCAAGAAACATGTAGGTCACAGAGGAAGTAGGAAATTCCAAATAAGATATTAATCCTTTCCTAAAAGATTCTAAAGTCCACAATTCAGATACTACTATACTCCAAATATCAATAAATATGACCAATTTGTTCCCCCGTAACAATGTGGAACCATAAGATCTGACTTTAAGTTAATTAAACATCCTCAAATACCCAACTACACTGGAGAAAAATGTCTAAAAGACAGCCTGGAAGATATCTGAACATGAAACTTTCTCAAAATAGGAAGTCTGAGAATAAAAGGAAGATGCAGCAGTAGAAAAGAAACCGTAGAATGATGCAAGTTTCAAGAGAGATTAAAAATTGGGAAATGTTGTTGGGAAGCACTGGTCCTGGTTTATACTTAATCTAGAAAAAACATTTGCAACTTCCTCCAGGGCACAGGCCAGATAGCAATTTTTAAACATACTTGTGGCACACACCATATGAAGCAAAAGTAAAATTTAAAAAGACTGGAATTTCCTTAGCAAAACTTCTTGTTATTAAGGGTACAAATAGAGTAGCAGTAGAATATACAGTGAATGAGAATATTAATCAAATAATAACAGTTATGAAAGAATAAAATGCTTTAAATCATTTACCATAACAGTAGGTGGATCATATGCATTTGTAGCTAATAATCCATATTTTAATATTATACAAGTTTTAAGTTAAATTTATAAGACAATATCTGTAAAAAAATTCTGAATTTTCCCTAGTGTGGAAATTTGACATTTTTGCTCTAGGCATTCCCTCTTCTCTAATTTATTCAACACACCCTCCAATAAGTACGAAATTTAACATAAATTACTCCCTATAATATCGTCATTGCTAAAAAAAACTATTTTCCTAGCCTTTAATCTTGTTTGATTACAGAGCCATCATATGGAAAATCAGACTCCTGCTGTCACACCCTATCTTTCAGGATTTGTTAATATTTCACTCTTATGTTTAATACTACGTTATTTATAACCAATAGAAAGCCAAGGTTTTCAGGTATCAAATGATATCAAGATTTTGCATGACTTCTTTCGACCATGATGTGTTAACCTAATCAAAAAAGGGTCATCTCGGGCATAAGTTTATTGACGCCTACCAGTAGACTTTCCTGGAACAATGTTTCCTGTAGTCCAATGATGTTTCAGGATTCTGGATACAGTACACTAGGGGTGCCCTACTGTTCTGGCAATGTCCATTTGCTTCATACCATTTCTGGACAGCCAAACAATTTTATGCCCTATAACTTCTGGCACATGATGAAGCATGACTCTACATTAAGTACAGAAAAATTATCGAAACAAACCATTGATCTGTTTCAAAAAAGATTATGCTAAAAGAACACCCTTTTATACAAAACAGGTGTATAGATGTATTTTGATGAACAAATGCTCAAAACAACTCATACAGACCAGATTAACAAGTCATATACATTTGTCTCATCATATGCTACCTTCTCTATTAATACTCAAGCATTTACTTTATAACTACTTCATGTATGTAGACAATAACATCAATATTGAACATTTTAGCCATGACTGTAGTACTATATTCCCTGCAACAACCAAAGCCATGGATCCACAAGCAAGTTGGTACAAAAACTCTTAAGGAAATGTGTTTTAAAACCAATGAGATATATGTGGACTCCATTTATAATTCCCAGGCTAAATCAATTTTATTTTATTGATATATATATATATAACCAATAAATCAAATATGTTAAGAAACTAAGCTAAATTAATTAATTAGTAATATTTCTAATAACAAAAAAGAAAATGAACAAAAATCAATACCTTGATATTTGTAGATATAGAAGTCCTCTGTAACACCCTGAAAAAGTGCACACCATGAAATGCAAATTTCCTTTTGATTTGAATTTCTAATTTCATATTTTGTTATTTGTAGATGAAAAGTCAATAAAAGTCTGTTTAATATTTATCAGTACAAAGTTTAATGTTATTATTTTTTGAATAATCTATTCATTAATTTACAATAAAAGTCTGCTGATACTAAAACTATTGTTATGGTAAATATTAGAATATATTTTTAAATAGCTTTTGATCTTGTAATCATCAGGTTTCAAAAACAAATTTTTGGTTTACATAAATGAATATGGTGAAAACCTGTTTTTAAGACTTTTCAATCTAATTAGAATAGATTATTTTGGAACAGATGATTATCAAATAATGAATACCTAGTTTACTAACTTAACTATTCTGTTTCATGCATTTACTATTATTTACACAATATGATAACTTTACACTGTAGTACCAACAACATAAACACAGATTTTTAAAAAGAAGTTCCAATACGAAAAGCTTAATTCAATCTTCAATATAACTTTTCACAATTTGCATATGTACACAAATAAACACCTGTGGTACTTTAAAGTAAAGCACTACACAAAGATAAGTCACAACCACAATGACTAGAGGAATGCTAAAGCCACTTGAATAGATTCCATACTGCAGGAATACTAGAACTGTCAAAACATGTGATATGTACTAAACACAGATTTAGAACGGTTTAATATTGTACATTTACATGAATCATGAAAATGTCTGATGTGTAATGACTACATCATTAAAATGAGTGATATATATATACTAAAAACATAATTATAGTAGTTTCCATAATTATAGTAGTTATATAGTAATTATAGTAGGTCCACATTTATAAACTTCTCTAACAAAAGTACTAGGATTACTGTACAGTTAATCCACTTACTTTTACAAAGCAGTACAACAGCTAACACAGATTCACTCTACTACCTTGAAAATCTCTCTTGAAACAACTCACTCTCTAACTAACTTCAACTCAATTCTCACTAATGCTTCATGGAACACTGTTATGTAATCTATGTTTGAATATTCACAGCTCCCTCTAATTAACTTCTAATTTATCCATTAAAAGTGTAGCTTATAACAACATATTAAAACATTAGCAGAATCGTGAAAAGTGGTATACATATTAAGAACATACTTTTGATAGTTTTCTTATTGTAATGTTCTTACAACTGTTAAAATATGTGATGGAAAAAACCACATAATTAACAGTTTCACATTAAAAGGTTAGAATTATTATGAAAATGTGGTTATATGCAGTAAGAACATAGTTTGAACAGTTTCTCAAACTGCAAATCCCTATTTCTAATCCACCAAATGCAATTTTAGGTAACATCATAGAGCCAAAACAGGTGTTTTTAGTTTGAGTAAATAATGTCTATGGTATCTCTAGCCTTATTTGCTTACTGTTTTTATGATCCATACTTCCAGGTTTTTAAATTCAAAATTTTTTATTTATCTTGTATAAATGTAAGACTAATCTAAACCTCCTACAGTAGCTGATGATTTTTGTTGGTTATGAAGCGCAATGCTACACAATGAGATATCTATACTCATCTCATATGCTTCTATAAAACAGTTTTAACAATTCTCTATCCATAATTCTATAACTACATGCATAAAAAAATAGGTTTGGATCATCCTTGCATATACATGAACATTTCAATAATGTGTAACAGTGAACTGACTAATGTGAAATTGAAAATATGTTTAATGCCACAGAGATTAAGTTAACAAAAAATCTATCTAGTCAACTTTAGTGCATAATTTAATTGATTGTAAAATATGGTTTAACGTCTGCAGATACTCTGAAGATTATTTGGAAAGTTACAATGTACAATATGTAATCCTTCAACATGAAGAAAAACTGTCATAAATAACTATAACAATAATTCACACAATGTAATCCTTCATGCAATACAAAATCCTAAAAGTTCTCATGCTATATACTGTGTAAAAATCTGTAGCATTTAGATAAAGGGTTGATATTACAAACCACCAGTAGAATCTGTAATAGCTAACGTATACAATTTGAAAGTCCCTAAACAATACATATAATGAATCACAATACCAACTGATTTGTAAAACACACTAACCACTATGCACTCAAAAATTATGTATCATATTCTAGGAAGCATACCCACAGCATAAAATTACTAACTATATGAAATTATACACTGATTATTCTTTGTAAAGTCAGGGAACAAATGGCTTTAAAAAATATCCTCTCTACAAAATTTATCTGAGTCCATACAGCATAAAGGTAATGATGTACCCACTGAATATACTTAGCAAAAATTCCAAAGAATCAATTAATCAGAACTGGATGAAGCAAAACTATTACTACAGTTGAGGTTAGCATTAAAGTGACTTATATCAAAGAAATAACTCATTAAAGCACTTATTTTCATTATTTTAATACATTCTATACACTTAGAAATGTGTATTAAAAACTAATAAACAAGTTACCTCCCCATTTGTTCAGCAATACTCATGAATCTGTGAGAGAAGATAGACAGCTGAATTGTGTCCAGCTCAGTTCCAATATTCTGGGTTTTGTTCTTATAAACCTGCAAATGACAATTTTTTCTTACAGTGAATATCAATCAGACTCCCTCCTCACATATTTGACAAACTGAACTTGTTCACTGTTGGTCTATATTTTTTTGTTTTTTATAAGACATTTTTGCATATGACTTAGATTTCTCACTATATGTTCAAGGTAATCCATATTTAAAGTTTATTAAATTATATTTTAAGACTAAAATAATCATTTAAACAAACATTACCTTAAAATGGACAATAAGCAAGAACTCACACTTAAAAACTAAGTTTTAAAACTCTACACAAAAGAGAAAAATAGGCCAAAAGAAATTACCTAAGACTGTATAAACCACAATAAAAATTTCCACATAGAAGCAGCTTACATATTGGAAATATATATACAACCATTAAAATATATATCTCCTGTCTTCTTGTCTGCTTCTTGGTTCTATGAAAGCATAGCCTTTCAAAGTAAATCTACTTATCATAACAGGAGCATGCAATACCACAGTAATTAAAACCACAAAAATCTTAATTCTGGTTAAGTAACATAAGAGGACTTTCACATTCTATCCTGTAAAATATCTCGAGTCTGACAGGAGGTAAAATACATATGCTTGATTAGCCACAAAGTTAAACTGCATATAACAGAAGTTTAATGCAGCTTGTCAGACTGAGAACAGGAATATCATGTACGTGTAAAAGCTATTAGAAGTCTGCACCTGGTATCATACTAGTATCAGCCAAACAATGAAGATGATGACCAGGGTCTGATGTGTATATGCCACAAGTCAACTTGACAAGAGAGCTAACATAAATATAACAGCACTAAACATATGTGTCACCAAATGTTTAAAAAATATTTAGAAAAAATAATCCTAGTATTGTTATGACATTGGAAGTCATGTGCGCTGGAGTTTCGGGAAGGATCATGAATTATCAAGGAACCCTGCGAATGTCAGAGTGTTTGCCAGACACCCTCTTTTTTAGTATATAAGCCTGGCAAATAAAGCCAGCGATAGATAGATATGCAGATAAATTGAAGAGATACATAATTGAGTCAAGCAAACAGTAGGCACTGTAAGTAAAGTGTGTCAATCACTGTGATTTATAACATATGTATAAAGGTTGGTAAGTTTAAAGTGACTGTGCAAATTCTGTGCATTACAAAACGTTGTATCGAGGAAGAATAAACTAGTTTTAATTAAGAAAGGACTTGCATCACTGAAGTTCCTTGAAAAGAATTTAGACCAGAAATTAACAAACAAGCAGATACGCAACAAATTGGTGTCAGAGAATGGGACGGAAGAAGAAAAAAAAAGAAGATGGAAACGAGAAGTGGCAAAACAAACTACAGCTTAGCAGATTTGATGGCACCAATACAAGAACAGCAAAAGAAAGAAGAACAGATATTACAGCAGTTGTTGGAGGAAAAAGAAAATAAACAAGAAGAGAGATTACAGCAGTGGAAACTGGAACA